>NC_069499.1:422894985-423074985 GCF_027579735.1 Bombina bombina
TGGCTCCTAGGCCATGTCACACCTGTGTGCCAGATCTGTATTTGGCTCTCATGCATTTAAACATAGATATCAAAGTTTCTATTAGAGGTACACAAGTTCATATAGTAAATCACTTAAAGGGACACTGAACCCATTTTTTTATTTCGTGATTCAGATAGAGCATGTAATTTAAAGCAACTTTCTAATTTACTCCTATTATCAAATTTTCTTTGTTCTCTTGCTATTTTTATTTGAAAAATATGTAAGCTAAGCTTTTTTTTTGGGTTCAGAACTCTGGACAGCACTTTTTTATTGGTGGATGAATTTATCCACCAATCAGCAAGAACAACCCAGGTTGTTCACCAAAAATGGGAAGGCATCTAAACTTAGATTCTTGCATTTCAAATAAAGATACCAAGAGAATGAAGAAAATTTGATAATAGGAGTAAATTAGAAAGTTGCTTAAAATGTTATGCTATATCGGAATCACGAAAGAAAAAAATTGGGTTCAGTGTCCCTTTAAAGGTTATAAATATGAGAAGAACAATATCATTATAACCAATATTCAATACATTAAAGGGACACTGAACTTATTTTTTTTCTTTCGTGATTAAGATAGAGCATGAAATTTTAAGCAACTTTCTAATATACTCCTATTATCAAATGTTCTTCGTTCTCTTGCTATCTATATTTTCGGTTCAGTACCCTGGACAGCACTTGTTTATTGATGGGTGAATTTATCCACCAATCAGCAAGAACAACCCAGGTTGTTCACCAAAAATGGTCCGGCATCTAAACTTACATTCTTGCATTTCAAATAAAGATACCAAGAGAATGAAGAAAAGTTGATAGTAGGAGTAAATTAGAAAGTTGCTTAAAATTGCATGCTCTATCTGAATCACGAAAGAAAAAATTGGGTTCATTTAAAACAATATGAAAAACAATATGAAAAATAGAATAAACTATTTGTCTACTCAGTATGGAAAGTACTCAAGTAGTAAAGTAGCCAGGAGCTTATACTATTCTCAGTTAACACATACTTTAAAACAATAGACACATATTTCCAAGGCATTTGTGGTAAACTTTTTATATAAACAAATCAAAGGAATGTTAAACAGTCTGTTTCATTGTTGTAATAAAAAAAACACTAAACAGTGGGTTATACAGTACCTTATGCAATATGTATTCATTATTTTAAAAGGAATATTTTTTTAAACTTAATTTCAGGGCCCATTACTTCCTGTCACAGTCCTACAAGGGGTCTGGGGCCTATGCAGGAAGGAATTTATAGCTTGATGTCATAAAACTTCTAGAGCAACATGAGCTGGTTTAGTATTCAATATAATGCTAGAGAGACACTGGGCTCAATTTCTGCTCGCCAGAGAAAAAGCCAGGCAGACAGGGGCGAATATGTATGCCCCTGACTGATGCCTATTGGCATCAGCCAATAGGATTTTTTTATCCTTTAATTCCGATTGGCTGATAGAATTCTATCAACCAATCGGAATTCAAGGGACGCCATCTTGAATGACATAATTTAAAGGAACCTTCATTCTTCAGTAGACAGCAAAAGAAGAGGATGCTCCGCACCGGATGTCTTGAAGATGTACCCGCTCCGCATCGGAAGGATGAAGACTTCTGCCCACGTGGAGGAAGACTTCTTGCCACTTGGATGAAGACTTCTCGCGGCTTCATTGAGAACTTCTTGCCGCTTGGATGAAGATTTCTCCCTGCTTCGTTGAGGATGGATGTCTGGTCTTCAAAAACTGTAAGTGTATCTTCGGGGTTAGTGTTAGGTTTTTTAATGGTTTATTGGGTGGGTTTTATTTTTAGATTAGGGACTTTGGGCAATGTAAAAGAGCTGAATGCCCTTTTAAGGGTAATGCCCATCCAAATGCCCTTTTCAGGGCAATGGGGAGCTTAGGTTTTTTTAGGTAGTTTTTTTTGGGGGGGTGTTGGTTGTGTGGGTGGTGGGTTTAACTGTTAGGGGGTTGTTTGTATTTTTTTTTACAGGTAAAAGAGCTGATTTCTTTGGGGCAATGCCCCGCAAAAGGCCCTTTTAAGGGCTATTGGCAGTTTAGTGTAGGCTAGGGTTTTTTTTATTTTGGGGGGGCTTTTTTATTTTGACAGGGCTATTAGATTAGGTGTAATTAGTTTAAATATTTGATAATTTCTTTTTTATTTTATGTAATTTAGTGGGGGGGGTTGTAATTTCGTTAATTGTATTTAATTAATGTAATTTATTTAATTTTAGTGTAATGTTAGGTGTTAGTGTAACTTAGGTTAGGTTTTATTTTACAGGTAAATTTTTATTTATTTAAACTAGGTATCTAGTAAATATTTAATAACTATTTACTAACTATTCTACCTAGTTAAAATAAATACAAATTGTAGCTAGCTTATGGTTTATTTTACAGGTAAGTATTTAGTCTTAAATAGGTATTATTTAGGTAATAATAGTAGGTTTTATTTAGATTTATTTTAATTATATTAAAGTTAGGAGTGTTAGGGTTAGACTTAGGGTTAGGGGTTAATATATTTATTTAGTGTTAGTGATGTGGGAGGCCAGAGGTTTAGGGGTTAATAACTTTAGTATAGTGGCGGCGACATTGGGGGCAGCAGATTAGGGGTTAATAATATTTAACTAGAATTTACAATGCGGGAGTGCGGCGGTTTAGGGGTTAATATGTTTATTATAGTGGTGGCAGATTAGGGGTTAATAATTTTATTTTAGGGTTTGCGATGCAGGAGGGCCTCGATTTAGGGGTTAATAGGTAGTTTATGGGTGTTAGTGTACTTTGTAACACTTTACTTATGAGTTTTATGTTACAGCTTTGTAACATAAAACCCATAACTACTGACTTTCAGTTTACGGTACAGATCTTGTACTTATAGGCTGTACCCTTACTTTTTGGCCGGACAGGCAAACTCGTAATACCAGCGCTGTTGAAATGCCATTGAAAAAGGACTTTTTAAAAAGTGCGGTAGTTACGTTGCATGACGGCCAAAAAAAGTGTGCGGTACAGCTGTACCTACAAGACTTGTAATACCAGCGGTAGTGAAAAAGAGCCATAACGCTGCTTTTTCACTCATAACGCAAAACTCGTAATCTAGCCGAAAGTGTTTTATTGTTTCTCTTTTATGTTCCTAGAAGTTGATACCTATCTGCCTTCAGACCAGCAAAACCAGAGAATCATATAAAATCAAATGCTCTTCTTTGTAAGATACATTTTATTTTTAAACCAATGGCCCTGCAAATTGGTTAAGCACATACCCAGGTGCTCCTATGCCTTGCCTGGCTGGACGCAGACAACTATTGCTGGATATGTACATAATGTGCCTCTTACAGTCTTTTCAGGAATGGTAAAGTGTTGTGCCTTTAACAATTTGCAGGGGTCAAACACCCTGGAGGAAAAAGGGCATAGGAAATGGATCATTTTTGTTTTGTTTTTACAGTTGTTTCTTTTAATTGTCTTAAATAATTTTAATATTTTCTCTTGTAATGTTTGTTGCTATGACATAAGATAAAGTAGATTTAAGCATAACAATTGAAGGTTCTAGTAATCAGATATTAATTAAATTCCAATACTTAAATTATGATTGCACAATAATAATCACATGGAAAACTGTTTGTTAATTTGTAATTAACTGAGAATTAATTGAGAAATGGATCTGTATGTTAAAGGGATATGAAAACCACATTTTTTTTCTTTCATGTTTAAGAAAGAGCATGCAATTTTAAACAACTTTCCATTTAACTTATATTATCTAGTTTGCTTCATACTCTTGATATCCTTTGTTGAAAAGCATATCTGAATAGGCTCAGTAGCTGCTGATTCGTGGCTGCACATAGATGCCTTGTGAGATTGTCTCACCCATGTGCATTGCTATATCTTCAACAAAGGATATCTAAAGAATAAAGCAAATTAGATAATTGAAGTAAATTGGAATGTTATTTAAAATTGTATTCTCTATCTGTATCATGAAATAAATATTTTGGGTTTCATGTCCATAACAGGAGTGTACAACCATTCAAAATGAACCACATTGCATTTTGAAGTGTCCAGATTTGTACATTATATAGTAGGTTCTCATAATCTGTAATGTAAGAAAGCTACTGTCCTGATTTCCTCTTAAAGGTAATGCTGACCAATCCATTGTAGAGTACCAGGTTTGACCATCAGTTATTCCCATATATGGGCTAGATTACAAGTGGCGTGCTAACTGGTGTGCAAGCAGTATCGGAATCTATATCTGAAATAGAATACGTATTATAAGTTGAAAGAAAACACGATTGTAAGAGCGCAATTGGATTTTACGCTCATCAGATTAGCGTGACCAAAACCCACCCATAAAGGGTAGTACGTAAAACTAGTTGCAATAAACACAACATGACTACATTCTACATTCCAGTTACACTCATATAAACAGTATCTGATAAAAGATATTTATATATACATATATATATTTTTTTTTTAAAGTTATAAGGGTTAAAAGGTATATGTTATATGGCATGGGGCCTGATAATCTAAAGCTCTCTGGGCTGGCGAGATATTTGAAAAATGCTCGCCAGTACTTCTATCTCCCTGGTGGAATGATCTAAAGGGTTGCATACTGCATTTTTGTATGAAAAAAATCACAATAAAATTTGTATTATAAACATCATACAAAACAAATAATTTAAGAATGCACACAAAAATAAACAGGGAACAATTATATTGTTCATGGGCATCAAAAATCGTATCAAAGTTGTCCACCAAAAATCGTACTTTACCAAAAATGTAAAATTTGTATGCAAATTACACAGGAATAAACCATATTAAATATGCACAGTTTAAATCGTAATTTTAGTACACTGGATGCCCAAAAAACACACAGAAATTCGTACTTATAAATACAGAAAACAATCGTAATTGTTGTTTTTTCGTAAAATGGGCTGAACATGGGCATTCTATGGGCATATAAAAAATTGTTTCTCTAATCCCAGCGTATTATTTTCTTAAAACACATAACTTTAATAGAAAAACACATGCAAACGAAAATATAGGCGAATGTAAGATGCTGTATGCAGAAAGCAGCTTAAAGGGACACTGAACCCAAATTTTTTCTTTCATGATTCAGATAGAGCATGCAATTTTAAGCAACTTTCTAATTTACTCCTATTATCAATTTTTCTTCATTCTCTTGCTATCTTTATTTGAAAAGCAAGAATGTACGTTTAGAGGCCGGACCATTTTTGGTTAACAATCTGGGTTGTTCTTGCTGATTGGTGGGTAAATACATCCACCATTAAACAAGTGCTGTCCAGGGTCTGAACCAAAAATTGGCTGGCTCCTTAGCTTAGATGCCTTATTTTTCAAATAAAGATAGCAAGAGAACGAAGAAAAACTGATAATACAAGTAAATTAGAAAGTTGCTTAAAATTGCATGCTCTATCTGAATCCTAAAAGAAATAAAATTGGGTTTAGTATCCCTTTAATATGATTTATATTGGCTTCAGGATTTAATTGTGAAAGTGCACCCACTGCTAACTTCACTCTATGGAGTGAAATGTCCCTATCCATGAAGCTCCATTATATTCAATAGTAGGCATCTCAACACTCGAAGGGACTGCCCCTTTTTTACAATTATTCCACCAAGGCAGCCCCTGCAAGGGTCGCCGAGATAAAACACGTCTGATCTAGCAAGGTTTAGATCATCGAGCTCAAGCTGTTTGACTTCAAAGGGCTAGATTGTATATATTTATTAATATACATGTCTAAATATGTGTATGTATGTATGTGTATGTACAGATATATTTAAGTATTTGTGTTTTACTGCATGTTTATAGTGCATATTTTACATTCCAATGTTCTTCACTTACATGATAGTGTAATTTTTATTGTAAATACATATTTATTTATATATATATAACTACTTAGATCCCTAAAAATGTACCTGTCCGGTAATTATCCCTTGTATTGACTTGGGTACCGTGTACAGCTTGGGTGTAGCAGTGTACTAGGTGTCTTTGGATTGTATTTTTGCCAATATTATGATTATGATGTGCACATCTTCAGGGTTTTAATTGGCCACATGTACTATATTGTTTGTTCAACATACTTTACTTTGTGTTGCTAACATATACCCAAGGCCAGCACACAACTGGCCTATTGCTATGTTTAGACAGTTAGGATTTACTTCTTTCTGTACTATTAATAAATTATTTTTTGTTCTCAGTGATTGTACTGGTCAGAGATTCATTCCATTTGTTTAATTTAGCTACACTTTTGAGCTATTTTTTATAAAAAAAGAGTGTTTGATTCCCTATCTATACAGGGCCATCCAAATTTTTGATGGTCCTTGTTCTCCTCTTGTAGTTTGTTGAAGAATAAAAAATTTTTTAGGGTCTGCACCACATTAAAATTATAATCTAGCATAACATTAATGTTTTCTAAAGTTTGATAAAATTTTTTTGAAAAAGACACATTTATAGTAGCCATTTGTCCTGTACCCTTTTTGTTTTTTTATAAATAACAATACCTAGTATACTGGGTGTATACCCCTCACTAGGTCTAACTTTCAGGATTAGGCCGCTGTGTCATAAATTCTATGTTTCTCTGATCTGTCCAAATCTAAGAGGGCAATATGGCGTTCACTCTGTCTGATGAAACTTGGGAAGCAGAACTTTCTGCTACATTCTCTATGAGTAACACTGTGGAGAGCAAGAATGGTGAAGGAGAGACTATCAATATTTTTGGGGCCTTTAAAAACTATAAACAACTGGTAATGAAACCGATTAGATTGAGAGCTGAATCATCTAGTCTGGAAAATTACATTCAGAATGAAATAATACCAAGGGGCTTGAGATTGAAGCTAGATCCTGGAACCAACTTACGCAGTGATGAGGGTGGTGAGGCATTCTTAGAGGACTGGAATACCAGTCTGTCAGAATGCTCAATAATTTTGATGAAAAAAATGGTCAAGAGAAATAAAGAAAGACTTGAGAAAACGAAACTAGAGGTAGATGAGGCCCTTGTCATTGTTAATAATTTTGAGCAAAATTCAAATTTTGAAAAGCTCAATAGTGAAATGAAGGAACAGATTGCAAGATTGCAGTCTGAGATTAAGTTAAGAAAAGGTAGAAAACTGGTTAGGGACCAGGAAGACTATAAGAAAAAACAGGTTTACAGTTATAGACATATACGTGGTTCATATGATTCTGGGACTGACTGTTCAGATGCAGAATCTGACAATAGGATGTCAAAAAACGAGACGCGCCCTGGCCCATCCACCCCACAAGAAGGAGGAGGGGGGGCCGGAAGAGATGGAATAGGGACAGGTACAAATACTGGAGGAAGACGATATCCTTACCGCCAGTCCAGGGACAGAGAATTCAGCAGGAGTTCGGAGAGGCAGCAGAATTACAGACCAAGGGGTCGGAGGGGCAGAAGACCCTACTAGAAGCACCCCCTTCATCTGATAACCTGCAGGTGATTAACCTGTCCTCTTTTCGCCTCAACAATTGCCATCTCAGTGTGCTAAAGCGTGGCTTGTCATTTTGTCCATCTAATGGATTTGACAAGTTTACTTTTCTAAAAGATCTTCACAGATTTGCTAGAAAAGTAGTTCTTTCTCAAATGTTTAAAAATAGATCTAAGAATATAATTTCTTTCTTTCTCTCCTGCAGTTAACTTATTTGTTAAACTGGTTGAAAGGGAGATACAGGAACTGCCACTGAGTGGCATTGTTGATGACAACTTGACCAAGAAAGAACGAAAAGCTCTGAAAGAGTTCAAAACGGCCCCCAACGTTGTGTACAAATCAGCGGATAAGGGGGGTAATGTCATTCTATGGGATGAAACTATGTATTCAAGGAGGTAATGAGACAATTGTCAGATAAAGATCAATATCTGAAACTTGACTTCAACCCTCTGCCTACCTTGCAATCAAAACTTTTCACAATTTTGAACGATGCCAGAAATGATGGGACAATTACTAATACAGAATTTGGTTATTTGATGGTAGACAATCCAGTTATGCCTATATTTTACTGCATACCTAAGATTCATAAGAACATTAAGAATCCGTCTGGACGTCCCATCATTTCTGGCATTGGGAGTCTGGTTGAACATGTAGGTTGGTGACTTTACCGTCATTTGTTCTTGACACAACTGACTTTTTGAAAAAAATCAATGGGATGCCAGTTGACAAAGAATCACTTTTAGTGACAATGGACGTAGAGGGACTTTATTCCAGTGTCCCACATGATACTGGTATAAAAGCCTGTGAAAGTTTCCTGTCAAGCAGAGGTACAAAATTTTCCAAACATACTGAGCTCATTGTTGACCTTCTAAGATTCATTCTCAATAACAATGTTTTCATGTTTAATAACATAATTTACAAACAATTGAGAGGAACAGCCATGGGGGCCACATGTGCCCCCACATACGCCTGTTTACATTTAGGCAAATGGGAGATGGATTCAGTTTATCAACATGATTTGTTCACTAAACATGTCAATTTCTGGCTGAAATATGTGGACGATGTATTCCTCATTTGGGAGGGTGATCAAGTTGAATTATTGCAGTTTGTCAATAGTTTGAACCAAAATGATCTAAATATACGACTTACTATGCACTTTAGTAAATCTGAGATTGATTTTCTTGACATTAAGGTAAAAAATGTGAACAATATGTTGGTCACTGAAAATTTTAGAAAGGCTACGGCTACTAATAGCCTGTTAATGGCAAGCAGTCACCATCCCCGACACCTTATAGGAGGAATTCCTAAAGGACAATTTCTTCGGCTACGCCGCAATTGCTCGTCGAAAGAGAAATTTGAGGAACATGGAAAGCTCATGCAAGATAGGTTTCTTGAACGTGGCTATTCACGGCGTAAGATTAAAAAAGCTATGATTCACGCAAGAAAAATTGATAGAGATGATCTCCTGTTCAAGAGGACTAAACAAAGTCAGTAATACGATTAACCACGACTTATAATTGTCATTGGCAAACCATTAAGTCAGTTCTTAATAAGCATTGGCCAATCCTTTTAAGTGATGGCAACATTGCTGAAGAAGTTGGGACTTATCCCAGCCTTACAGCAAAAAGAGCAAAAAATCTCAAAGATAACCTGGTCTCGAGCCAATTTAAACCCACAGAAAAAGAAGGAAATTGGCTTAAGAAGCATATCCCTAATGGCAACTTTCCTTGTGGAAAGTGCGTGACGTGAATTTATGAAAAGGACCAAGACATTTTCTGGCAATAGTAAAAAATCTTTTCAGATTAATTACTTCTTCAATTGCAATACGGAGGGGGTTGTGTATCTCCTGGAATGTTCTTGCCCGGCGTTTTACGTGGGCAAAACAAAGCGTATCTTTAAAGATCGTATAAAGGAACATAGGGACGATATAAAAGGTAAAATACAATCTAGCAGCATTGCGAGACATTATCAAGCTGTACATAACAGCAACCCAGGTTGTCTACGCTTTACAGGTATAGACAAAGGTTTTGTGCATGGAAGAGGGGGGGACAATGGTAAATGTCTGCTACAAAAAGAGTGTAAGTGGATATTTACTTTGAACACTCTTTCGCCAGTTGGTCTTAATGAAAAGTTGGATATGGCTAGTTTCATCTAAAAAAGCCCCTTTCTATTATAATATTCATGTATATTAGAGTATTTGGATGTTATGAATATGAATAGCTTTCTAACATCATTACTTGCTCCCTGAGTTTCTAATTTTAGTTTCAATTTTAATTAAAGACTACTTATTTCATTCTTTTGCTTATCTTTTGTTTTTAATTTTTTAATATTTTTTTTTTATTTGCAATTGTGAACGTCATTAACTAATTTGACTTATTATGTCTCATCAACTTTTTTGCTAGTTACTTCCTTCTTCTTTAGAATTAGTTAGGTTTGGTATGTATGTTACACATTGTTTAGCATCAAGATTAAGGTACATAATTGGTTAAAACTGGGAGGAGTCTTTGTGGATATATTCCCTCCCAGCAGGGCTAAGATCCATCCGCCCTGAGGAAGCCCCGTCTATCATTTGGCATTGTGGGTGAAACGATCAGGATCGTAGGCATTGGATCACAGACGCACATGTGACCAACCAGGAAGTAAGCACACAGTCCTACCACGATGCAGTCTCAGCGTGCAGCATTCAACTGGCTCAGCAAACTGTTTCATGGGACTCAATTACAAGGCAGTATTTCAGGAGGCAACCGGTAACAAACAGTGGACCTCAATTGTGGACACCTGCAGAATCAGATCAGTGCATGCTTATGGTTTAACATAGGAATATAGCTGCTTTCACTTGCAATATGGGGGGTTAACCTGGACTGACTCCCACTGCTCATTTGGCTTGTTTGCTGCTTTCACACAACATCTTCAGCAATAAGAAGTACTATGCTTTACTAACACGCATGCAGCTTTGGCAGCACTTATCCCATTTTGCTAAAGTCTGGCTGAAGACAATACCGCTATATGTGGAAAATCATCCTGGTGTGATTTGGTTGTTTTCTTCAGCAATACACTCTTGTGAGAATTTTATCTCAATATATGCAGGCATCTCTATGTAAACTACTGTGTCTCTATGTAACTGCTGTACTGAGGCAATTCATTATGGAGGATGTATTACTATGTTCCACTATCTATCTTATGGCTAATAACCATTGCAATAGTTATTCTTTATACTTGCATGTAACTCACTATCTATCTTATTGCTAATAACCATTGCAATAGCTATTCTTCATACTTGTATGTAATTCTTTGTAATTGTTGCTATACTGCCATTATTGTTGTTCCTGAAATCTTTACAAAGCACCTATCACTACTTAGATCCCTAAAAATGTACCTGTCCGGTAATTATCCCTTGTATTCACTTGGGTACCGTGTACAGCTTGGGTGTAGCAGTGTATTAGGTGTCTTTGGATTGTATTTTTGCCAATATTATGATTATGATGTGCACATCTTCAGGGTTTTAATTGGCCACATGTACTATATTGTTTGTTCAACATACTTTACTTTGTGTTGCTAACATATACCCGAGGCCAGCACACAACTGGCCTATTGCTATGTTTAGACAGTTAGGATTTACTTCTTTCTGTACTATTAATAAATTATTTTTTGTTCTCAGTGATTGTACTGGTCAGAGATTCATTCCATTTGTTTAATTTAGCTACACTTTTGAGCTATTTTTTTATAAAAAAAAGAGTGCTTGATTCCCTATCTATACAGGGCCTTAAGAAATTTTTGATGGTCCTTGTTCTCCTCTTGTAGTTTGTTGAAGAATATATATATATATATATTCCTGGAAAAACGTCGCACTCACAGGTCTTTGGATAAAGCAAGTAAAATACTTTTAATGAAACGTTTTCGGGGAATTACTCCCCATCATCAGCATAAACACAAACTGCATCAAACAAACTTGATGCAGTTTGTGTTTATGCTGATGATGGGGAGTAATTCCCCGAAAACGTTTCATTAAAAGTATTTTACTTGCTTTATCCAAAGACCTGTGAGTGCGACGTTTTTCCAGGAATATTTATTACATGTTTGCACCCAGGCAGATGACAACTGGAGGGTAACACTGTACACCGGATGGGATTATATATATATATATATATATATATATATATATATATATATATATACCTATACCTGTATATCTATTACTATAGATATATATTTTACATAAACAGTTTCAGATATATATATAGAAATATATATTTCCATCTAATACAAGGAGAGTCCATTTATTACTTGTAGGAAATACGGAACATGGCCACCAGCAGGAGGCAAATACACCCCAGCCAAAGGCTTAAATATCCCTCTCCCTTCATCCTCCAGTCATTCTTTGCCTTTTGTCACAGGATTGTCTTTCTGGATCAGCAATTCTAGTTTGTAGCTCTTCCCTTCCAGCTGGCAACTGCTCCAATAATCTTTACGAAGGTTCTGGGAGCTCTGCTTACGGTGGCGAGATTCAGAGGGATAGCAGTGGCTCCTTATCTGGATGACATTCTGAGTCAGGCTCCGTCCTACCAGCTGGCAGAGGACCATTTGAGAGTTCTTCTCCTTCTTCTGCAATCTCATGGATGGAAGGTAAACTCAGGAAAGAGTTCACTGGTCCTCAGTACCAGAGTGGAGTTCCTGGGCATGATAATAGACTCCATTGCCATGAACATATTCCTAACAGACAAGAGACGTTGACGAGAAGATTGTCTCCAGCTATCTTACCCTTCAATCTTTCTCAAGGCCATCAGTGGCCCGATGCATGGAGGTGATTGGGCTCATGGTATCCACTATAGATGTCGTTCCTTTTGCCAGATTCCATCTCCGGCCTCTTCCGCTGTGCATGGTGAGGCAGTGGAACAGCGATCATTCGGAACTGTCCCAACTGATTTCTCTGGACAACGGGTCGAGGAAGTCTCTCTCTTGGTGGCTCCGTCCAGAACAGCTGTCCCAGGGGACATCCTTCCTCAGACCATCTTGGGAGATTGTGACTACGGACGTGAGTTTCTCAGATTGTGGAGTGGTTTGGGATGCCAGGAAAGCACAGGGCAGGGGGAATCGGAAGGAGTCTCTTCTCCCGATCAATATCCTAGAACCTCGGGCGATCTTCAACGCTATGGAGGCTTGGCCCCTCCTGGATTCGTCCAAGTTCATCAGACTCCAGTTGGACAATATTACCTTGGTGGTTTACATCAACCACCAGGGGGGAACGAGAAGCTCCCTAGCCATGAGGGAAGTATCTCAGATCCTGGAGTGGGTAGAGACCCATGAATGCTCGCTTTCAGTGATACACATCCCGGGTGTGGACAACTGGTAAGTGGACTTTCTCAGCAGACAACCATTTCATCCGGGGGAATGGTCTCTTCACCCCGAAGTGTTTGTGGAGATTTGCTACAGTTGGGGGACTCCGGAGATAGATCTCATGGCTTCCAGACCTCAACTGCAAGCTACCCAGACATGGGTCGCAGTCCAGGGATCCCCAGGCGGAGCTGATAGATGCCTTAGCAGTGCCTTGGGGATTCAACTTAATGTACATATTTCCACTGTTACCACTTCTACCTTGTGTAGTGGCATGCATCAAACAGGAGCAATCGTCAACTATTCTGATTGTTCCATCGTGGCTGCGGAGGACGTGGTTTGCGGATCTAGTCGGGATGTCATCCTCCCCTCCATGGAGGTTGCCCTGTCGCAGGGATCTGCGGGTACATGGCCCCTTTGTGCATCAGAATCTAGATTCTCTGAGGCTGGCTGCATTGAGATTGAACGCTTAGTTTTAGACAGAAGAAGTTTGTCTGAGGGGGTGATTAATACTCTCATTCAAGCCAGAAAGCCAGTTACCTGTCACATCTATCATAAGGTGTGGAGGACCTACTTACTCTGGTGTGGATATTCCTGGCATAAGGTCAAGGTATCCAGAATTCTTTCCTTCCTCCAGGACAGTCTGGAGAAGGGACTTGCCGCCAGTTCCTTAAGGGGACAGATTCATGATATTCAGTCTTTTGTTCAAGCTCTGACCAGGATCAGGCCTGTGTTTAGACATTCTGCTCCTCCTTGGAGTTTTAATTTGGTTTTGAATGTTTTGCAGGGGCCTCCGTTCAAGCCTATGCATTCTCTAGACATTAAGACTCTTGGAATGTCCTTTTTCTATTGGCCATTGCTTCGGCACGCAGACTGTCTGAATTAGCGGCCTTGCAATGTGAGCCCCCTTATCTGGTTTTCCATGCAGATAAGATTGTCCTTTGCACTGGACTGGGATTTCTCCCTAAGGTTGTGTCTGATCACAACATTAATCAGGAGATTGTGGTTCCTTCTTTGTGTCCTAAACCTTCTTTTTCGAAGTTACTTCATAACTTGGATGTGGTTTGAGCCTTGAAATTCTATCTTCATGCTACAAAGGATTTCAAACAAATTTCTGCTTTGTTTGTTGTTTATTCAGGGAAGCGCAAGGGGCAGAAGGCTTCTTCTACTTTCCTATCCTTTTGGCTGAGGAGCATGATTTGTTTGGCTTATGAGACAGCGGTTCCTAAGCCTCCTCAGAGGATTACGGCTCACTCAACTAGAGCTGTGGCTTCTTCTTGGGCCTTTAAGAATGAGGCCTCTATGTAGCAGATTTGTAAGGCGGCTACCTGCTCCTCCTTACATACTTTTATAAAGTTTTGCAAATTAGAAGTTTTTGCTTCAGCTAAAGCAGCTTTTGAGAGAAAGGTTTTGCAGGCTGTGGTGCCCTCAGAATAGGGTCCGCCTCCTTTTTACCCTCCCGTTTTTCATTCAGTGTCCTCTAGAGCTTGGGTATTTGTTGCCCACAAGTAATAAATGAAGCTGTGGACTCTCCTTGTATTAGATGGAAAACATAAATTATGCTTACCTGATAATTTCATTTCCATCGTTACGAGAATAGTCCACGGCTCCCGCCCGGTTCTCCATTGGGCGGACCTAAATTTCTTTTGTTTTTCTTCTGGCACCTTTTATACCCTGATATTTCTCCTACTGTTCCTTGTTCCCTCGGCAGAATGACTGGGGGATGAGGGGAGTGGGGGAGGTATTTAAACCTTTGGCTGGGGTGTCTTTGCTTCCTCCTGGTGGCCAGGTTCTGTATTTCCCACAAGTAATGAATGAAGCTGTGGATTTTCCTTGTAAGGATGGAAATGAAATTATCAGGTAAGCATAATTTATTTATGTTTTAATAATAAAAATTTAATTTTTCTATGTGAAGAACATAGGAATGTAAAATATGCGTTAGACCTAAAGCCCGGACCCCGAAGCACGTTAAGCATATTTTAGATTCCTATGTTCTTCATATAGATTTTTTTTTAATTTGTATTTGTATAAATAAATATCTCAAGTCCTCTTTCTGGAGTAGCGGGATTACAGAGTGTGTTTACTTTTATATATATCAGATAATGTTTATGTAAAAGAGATCCTGTATGTGAAGAACCTTGGAATGTGAAATATTCGTAACTGCTGTCGGGGTAGTGAGCGAGCGGTAGATGTTTTTTTCTTCTGCGCTCTCCACTGACTTCTATAGGGAGAATACATTAACGCAGTTGCGATATTTGGTTAGCGCATGTCAACTTTTTACTTTCAACTTGTAATATACGTGCTACCTGACGCACGCAAAAAGCTTACTTCTAGCTTAGTTTACACCCTATGTGTGTATGGTACATCTCTAGTGGTTTAGTCTCCTGTTCAATGGTCGTGTGGTTTTACCTATATGTTTTATATTTGCATCCTTGAGTAAAAGATTATTTAATGTGTTGTGACATTTGGCTCGCACTGGTGTTGGGTAGAGATGTGCTGGTATGATGCCCATTTTTCCTGTTCCAGAGTGAATTATTTATGGTGTGATTTTGTTTTTCCCTGGATGTGGGTGATCACTTACAAGACACTATAGGCATTTCAGTAATCAGAGCCTTAGTTCCTGATCTTTTGTAAATAGGGACTAAATGTTCTTGGAAATTCCTTTGAGTGCTGCAATAGTAATGTGACAGGTAACAATCTAAAATACACGCGTAGTCTATTTTTCTCTATAGTTATTTATTATTTAAATAGTTTTCTTGTAGGCAGATTCTCTTTCAATTTCTATTTTATTTTGAGTGCCCTTTATTTCTTTTATAGTACTTGTCTTACTTGAATTTCCTTTGGGGATCATTAAACATAATAATAGTATACTCTGTTTTCCAGCCTTTTTCCTGTATCACTTTTCAACCTACTCTGATTGAACTATTTATAATATATGCAATAAAAAACATTACTTTTTATTGCAAATATGTTGCTTACAAATGTAAAAAACTATGGCTATATTATGAGTTGTGCGTTAGGGTAAAAAAGCAGCGTTAAGAGGTCTTAACGCTGCTTTTTTACGCCCGCTAGTATTATGAGTCTTGAAGGTTTAGGGTCACCGCACACTTCTTTGGCCTTACGGCAAAACGACTTACGTAAACTTCGTAAAGTCTTTTTTCTATGGGACTTCCATAGCGCCAGTATTACGAGTCTGTCCTGGGAGGCCAAAAAGTGAGCAGTAAACCCTACCCTGTCAAGAGTCCTGACGCATTTTAAAGTCAGTAGTTAAGAGTTTTATGGTACAACGCCGTAACATAAAACTCATAGCTAAAGGGCTAAAAAGTACACTAACACCCATAAACTACCTATTAACCCCTAAACCGAGGCCCTCCCGCATTGCAAATACTAAAATATATTTTTTAACCCCTAATCTGCCGCTCCAGACACCGCCGCTACCTACATTATATTTATGAACCCCTAATCTGTTGCCCCCAACATCGCCGACACCTACATTATATTTATTAACCCCTAATCTGCCGCCCCCAATGTCGCCGCAACCTACCTACACTTATTAACCCCTAATATGCCGCCCCAACGTCGCCGCCACTATAATAAACATAGTAACCCCTAAACCGCTGCACTCCCGCCTCACAAACATTAGTTAAATATTATTAACCCCTAATCTGCCGTCCCTAACATCGCCGCCACCTACCTACATTTATTAACCCCTAATCTGCTGCCCCAACGTTGCCACCACTATACTAAATGTATTAACCCCTAAACCTAAGTCTAACACTAACCCTAACACCCCCTAACTTAAATATAATTACAATAAATCTAAAGAAAACTTACTATTAATAACTAAATTATTTCTATTTAAAACTAAATACTTATCTATAAAATAAACCCTAAGCTAGCTACAATATAACTAATACTTACATTGTAGCTATCTTAGGTTTTATTTTTTATTTTACAGGCAAGTTTGTATTTATTTTACCTAGGTAAAATAGTTACTAAATAGTTATTAACTATTTAATAACTACCTAGCATTAAATAAATACAAATTGACCTTTAAAATAAAACCTAACCTATGTTACACTAACACCTAACACTACACTATAATTAAATAAATTAACTATATTAACAACAATTATATAAATTAAATTAACTAAAGTAAAAAAAAACACCTAAATTATAGAAATTAATAAACAAATTACAAGATTTTTAAACTAATTACACCTAATCTAATAGCCCTATCAAAATAAAAAAGCCCCCCCCCAAATAAAAAAAAACCCTAGCCTAAACTGCCAATGGCCCCTAAAAGGGCCTTTTGCGGGGCATTGCCCCAAAGAAATCAGCACTTTTACCTGTAAAAAAAAAAATACAAACAACCCCCCCAACAGTAAAACCCACCACCCACACAACCAACCCCCCAAATAAAATACTATCTAAAAAAAAACCTAAGCTCCCCATTGCCCTGAAAAGGGCATTTGTATGAGCATTGCCCTTAAAAGGGCAGTTAGCTCTTTTGCGGGCCAAAGTCCCTAACCTAAAAATAAAATCCACCCAATACACCCTTAAAAAAAACTAACACTAACCCCCCGAAGATCAACTTACAATTCTGTAGACTGGACATCCATCCTCAAGGAAGTGGCAGAAGTCTTCATCCAAGCCGGGCTAAATGGTCCTCCAGACGGGCAGAAGTCTTCATCCAGACAGCATCTTCTATCTTGATTCATCCGACGCAGAGCGGCTCCATCTTCAAGACATCCGACGCAGAGCATCCTCTTCTTCCGACGACTAAAGATGAATTGAAGGTTCCTTTAAGTAACGTCATCCAAGATGGCGTCCCTTAGATTCCGATTGGCTGATAGAATTCTATCAGCCAATCGGAATTAAGGTAGAAAAAATCCTATTGGCTGATGCAATCAGCCAATAGGATTGAAGTTCAATCCTATTGGCTGATGCAATCAGCCAATAGGATTGAGCTTGCATTCTATTGGCTGTTCCAATCAGCCAATAAAATGCAAGCTCAATCCTATTGGCTAATTGCATCAATCAATAGGATTTTTTCTACTTTAATTCCGATTGGCTGATAGAATTCTATCAGACAATCAGAATCTAAGGGACGTCACTTAAAGGAACCTTCATTCGTCTTTAGTTGTCGGAAGAAGAGGATGCTCCGCGTCGGATGGATGAAGATAGAAGATGCCGTCTGGATGAAGACTTCTGCTCGTCTGGAGGACCACTTTGCCCGGTTTGGATGAAGACTTCTCTCGGCTTCGTTGAGGATTTTGGCCCGGTTGGATGAAGACTTCTGCCGCTTCCTTGAGGATGGATGTCCGGTCTTCAGAACTGTAAGTCGATCTTCAGGGGGTTAGTGTTTTTTTAAGGGTGTATTGGGTGGGTTTTATTTTTAGGTTAGGGACTTTGGCCTGCAAAATAGCTAACTGCCCTTTTAAAGGCAAGGCCCATCTAAATGCCCTTTTCAGGGCAATGGGGAGCTTAGGTTTTTTTAGATAGTATTTTATTTGGGGGGTTGGTTGTGTGGGTGGTGGGTTTTACTGTTGGGGGGGTTGTTTGTATTTTTTTTTTACAGGTAAAAGCGCTGATTTCTTTGGGGCAATGCCCTACAAAGGCCCTTTTAAGGGCTATTGATAGTTTAGTTTAGGCTAGGGTTTTTTTATTTTGGGGGGGCTTTTTTTATTTTGATAGGGCTATTAGATTAGGTGTAATTAGTTTTAAAATCTTTAATTTTTTTTATTATTTTCTGTAACTTAGTGTTTGTTTGTTTTTTGTACTTTAGCTAATTTTAATTAAATTGATTTAATTGTTGTTAATTTAGGGAATTTATTTAATTATAGTGTAGTGTTAGGTGTTATTGTAACTTAGGTTAGGTTTTATTTTACAGGTCAATTAGTATTTATTTTAGCTTGGTAGTTATTAAATAGTTAATAACTATTTAGTAACTATTCTACCTATTTAAAATAAATACAAACTTGCCTGTAAAATAAAAATAAACCCTAAGATAGCTACAATGTAACTATTAGTTATATTGTAGCTAGCTTAGGGTTTATTTTATAGGTAAGTATTTAGTTTTAAATATGAATTATTTAGTTATTAATAGTAGGTTTTCTTTAGATTTATTGTAATTATATTTAAGTTAGGGGGTGTTAGGGTTAGTGTTAGACTTAGGTTTAGGGGTTAATACATTTAGTATAGTAGCGGCGACATTGGGGCGGCAGATTAGGGGTTAATAAATGTAGGTAGGTGGCAGCGATGTTAGGGACGGCAGATTAGAGGTTAATAATATTTAACTAATGTTTGCGAGGCGGGAGTGCGGCGGTTTAGGGGTTAATATGTTTATTATAGTGGCGGCAACGTTGGGGGTGGCAGATTAGGGGTTAATAAGTGTAGGTAGGTTGCAGCGACATTGGGAGCGGCAGATTAGGGGTTAATAAATATAATGTAGGAGTCAGCGATGTTGGGGGCAGCATATTAGGGGTTCATAAGTATAATGTAGGTGGCGGCGGTGTCCGGAGCGGCAGATTAGGGGTTAATAAATATAATAGAGGTGTCGGCGTTGTAGGGGCAGCAGATTAGGGGTTAATAAGTGTAAGATTAGGGGTGTTTAGATTAGAGGTTCATGTTAGGGTGTTAGGTGTAAACATAAAATGTGTTTCCCCATAGGAATCAATGGGGCTGCGTTAAGGAGTTTTGCTCTGCTTTTTTTTTTTTCTCAGCCGGCTCTCCCCGTTGATTCCTATGGGGAAATCGTGCACGAGCACGTACGATCAGCTCACCGGAGACTTAAGCAGCGCTGGTATTGGAGTGCAGTAAGGAGCAAAATTTTGCTCAACGCTCACTTCTTGCATAATAACGCCGGGTTTATAAAAACCCGTAATACCAGCACTGTAGGAAAGTGAGCGGTGAGACAAAACTGCTCGTTAGCACCGGATAGCCTCTAACGCAAAACTCGTAATCTAGGTGCAAGTTTGCTATTATAATTATTACTCTTAAAATTATGTATGTATAATGGTATCTTTGCAACATAAACAAAGCTATTGCATAAACATATTCATAAATACATGGGTAATAATAAATGTATTTTGAAATTAAAAAAAAAAAAACTATAAAAAATTAATGGATGTAATTATTTTGTGTGCTAACATGAGAAAAATACAATCATTCTGATAATTAAAACAGTAGGTGTGATTTTTAGACCGCGCTTGCAAGCTTTGTAATGTTGATGAGCTGGGAGTGGAGAATCCTGCAAGGAATTTGTCTTCTAAAGTGCCCTATTGCAGGAAACCATCTGTTATAATTAAAGCTTGTCAAAGAAAATAATTGTAAGTGAAGGAAATGTATACAACATACCATGGGCAGAAAAACAAAAAAACTATCACCTGGACAAACTAAAAGGACTAACTCTCACTACTAGCTACAAATGTCCTTAACAACTCTTCTGAGATTATTTTGCTTGGACATACATAAATTATTGTATGCATACCTATAGTTTACATTTTATTAAAAATTCCATCACACTTTTTAATTCAATTTCAATGAAATAATGTTTTCAGCTGTGAATGTCAATCACTATAAACATGACCAATTTTCACGTAAATCTGTTTAGTAACATTTGTGATATTTCACATTTTTTTAACTTCTAAATATGTGGGTTTAAAGTTTTATTTTATTTCTAGATTTTAAAGATTTTCTCATTGTCTTATATTATTTTTTTTTTTGGGGGGGGGGGGTCCATGCACATTAGAGATCCTTATATATGGACAGAATTTATAAAGGAAAGGTTACATATACAGATCATCTAGAAATTAAAGAAATTTAAAGTTATGCTATTTTCTTTCATGTAATTAGCAAGAGTCCATGAGCTAGTGACGTATGGGATATACATTCCTACCAGGAGGGGCAAAGTTTCCCAAACCTCAAAATGCCTATAAATACACCCCTCACCACACCCACAAATCAGTTTTACAAACTTTGCCTCCCATGGAGGTGGTGAAGTAAGTTTGTGCTAGATTCTTCGTTGATATGCGCTTCGCAGCAGGCTGGAGCCCGGTTTTCCTCTCAGTGTGCAGTGAATGTCAGAGGGATGTGAAGAGAGTATTGCCTATTTGAATTCAATGATCTGCTTCTACGGGGTCTATTTCATAGGTTCTCTGTTATCGGTCTTAGAGATTCATCTCTTACCTCCCTTTTCAGATCAACGATATACTCTTATATATACCATTACCTCTACTGATTCTCGTTTCAGTACTGGTTTGGCTTTCTACTACATGTAGATGAGTGTCCTGGGGTAAGTAAGTCTTATTTTTGTGACACTCTAAGCTATGGTTGGGCACTTTTATATAAAGTTCTAAATATATGTGTTTAAACATTTATTTGCCTTGATTCAGGATGTTCAACATTCCTTATTTCAGACAGTCAGTTTCATTATGTGGGATAATGCATTTGAATAATCAATTTTTCTTACCTTAAAATTTGACTTTTTTTCCTGTGGGCTGTTAGGCTCGCGGGGGCTGAAAATGCTTCATTTTATTGCGTCATTCTTGGCGCTGACTTTTTTGGCGCAAAAAAATTTCTTTGTCATTTCCGGCGTCATACCTGTCGCCGGAAGTTGTGTCATTTTTTTTATGTTTTTGCGCCAAAAGTGTCGGCGTCACCGGATGTGCCGTCATTTTTGGCCCTTAAAGCATTTAGGCGCCAAATAATGTGGGCGTCTTTTTTGGCGCTAAAAAATCTGGGCGTCATTATTGTCTGCACATTATTTAAGTCTCATTGTTTATTTGCTTCTGCTTGCTAGAAGCTTGTTCATTGGCATTTTTTCCCATTCCTGAAACTGTCATTTAAGGAATTTGATCATTTTTGCTTTATATGTTGTTTTTTCTATTACATATTGCAAGATGTCTCAGATTGACCCTGAATCAGAAGATACTTCTGGAAAATTGCTGCCTGATGCTGGATCTACCAAAGATAAGTGTATTTGTTGTAAACTTATGGTAACTGTTCCTCCGGCTGTTGTTTGTAATGAATGTCATGACAAACTTGTTAATGCAGATAAGATTTCCTTTAGTAATGTTCCATTACCTGTTGCTGTTCCATCAACATCTAATATTCAGGGTGTTCCTGTTAACATAAGAGATTTTGTTTCTAAATCTATTAAGAAGGCTATGTCTGTTATTCCCCCTTCTAGTAAACGTAAAAAGTCTTTTAAAACTTCTCATTTTTCAGATGAATTTTTAAATGAACATCATCATTCTGATTCTGATAATGATTTTTCTGGTTCGGAGGATTCTGTTTCAGAGGTTGATACTGATAAATCTTCATATTTATTTAAAATGGAATTTATTCGTTCTTTACTTAAAGAAGTCTTAATTGCATTAGAAATAGAGGAATCTGGTCCTCTTGATACTAAATCTAAACGTTTGAATACAGTTTTTAAACCTCCTGTAGTTATTGCAGAGGTTTTTGCCGTCCCTGATGCTATTTCTGAAGTAATTTCTAGGGAATGGAATAATTTGGGTAATTCATTTACTCCTTCTAAACGGTTTAAACAATTATTTCTTCTGTTATGTGTGATCAGTCCACGGGTCATCATTACTTCTGGGATATAACTCCTCCCCAACAGGAAATGCAAGAGGATTCACCCAGCAGAGCTGCATATAGCTCCTCCCCTCCACGTCAGTCCCAGTCATTCTCTTGCACCCAACGACTAGATAGGATGTGTGAGAGGACTATGGTGATTATACTTAGTTTTTATGACTTCAATCAAAAGTTTGTTATTTTAAAATAGCACCGGAGCGTGTTATTACTTCTCTGGCAGAGTTTGAGGAAGAATCTGTCAGAGTTTTTTACTATGATTTTAACCGGAGTAGTTAAGATCATATTGCTGTTCTCGGCCATCTGAGGGAGGTAAAGGCTTCAGATCAGGGGACAGCGGGCAGATGAATCTGCATTGAGGTATGTAGCAGTTTTTATTTTCTGAATGGAATTGATGAGAAAATCCTGCCATACCGTTAAAATGACATGTATGTATACACTTCAGTATTCTGGGGATGGTATTTCACCGGAACTACTCTGTTAAAGGTCACTAATCCTTTTTAATAACTATTTATCATGTTAAACGTTTTTGCTGGAATGTAGAATCGTTTACATTGCTGAGGTACTGTGTGAATAAATATTTGGGCATTATTTTCCACTTGGCAGTTTTTTTGCTTTAATTGTGACAGTTTCGTTTCTCTTCACTGCTGTGTGGGAGAGGGAGGGGCCGTTTTTGGCGCTCTTTGCTACGCATCAAAAAATACCAGTCAGTTACTTTTATATTTCCTGCATGATCCGGTTCATCTCTGATAGATCTCAGGGGTCTTCAAACTTCTTTGAAGGGAGGTAAATTCTCTCAGCAGAGCTGTGAGAATTCTTATAGTGACTGTGAATAAAAACGTTGCTTTGTATTTTTTATGTCAAATTTAATTATTGTTATTTTACTAATGGGAACAAACCTTTGCTAAAAGTTTTGTTGTTTTAAAGTTTGATGCTATAACTGTTTTTCAGTTCATTATTTCAACTGTCATTTAATCGTTAGTACCTCTTTGAGGCACAGTACGTTTTTTGCTAAAAAAGATTATAACCAAGTTGTAAGTTTTTTGCTAGTGTGTTAAACATGTCTGACTCAGAGGAAGATATCTGTGTCATTTGTTCCAATGCCAAGGTGGAGCCCAATAGAAATTTATGTACTAACTGTATTGATGCTACTTTAAATAAAAGTCAATCTGTACAATGTGAACAAATTTCACCAAACAGCGAGGGGAGAGTTATGCCGACTAACTCGCCTCACGCGGCAGTACCTGCATCTCCCGCCCGGGAGGTGCGTGATATTTTGGCGCCTAGTACATCTGGGCGGCCATTACAGATAACATTACAAGATATGGCTACTGTTATGACTGAAGTTTTGTCTAAATTACCAGAACTAAGAGGCAAGCGTGATCACTCTGGGGTGAGAACAGAGTGCGCTGACAATGCTAGGGCCATGTCTGATACTGCGTCACAGCTCGCAGAGCATGAGGACGGAGAGCTTCATTCTGTGGGTGACGGTTCTGATCCAAACAGATTGGACTCAGATATTTCAAATTTTAAATTTAAATTGGAGAACCTCCGTGTATTACTAGGGGAGGTCTTAGCAGCTCTCAACGATTGTAACACCGTTGCAATACCAGAGAAACTGTGTAGGTTGGATAAATACTTTGCGGTACCGGCGAGTACTGACGTTTTTCCTATACCTAAGAGACTAACTGAAATTGTTACTAAGGAGTGGGATAGACCCGGTGTGCCGTTCTCACCCCCTCCAATATTTAGAAAGATGTTTCCAATAGACGCCACCACTCGGGACTTATGGTAAACGGTCCCCAAGGTGGAGGGAGCAGTTTCTACTTTAGCTAAGCGTACCACTATCCCGGTGGAGGATAGCTGTGCTTTCTCAGATCCAATGGATAAAAAATTAGAGGGTTACCTTAAGAAAATGTTTGTTCAACAAGGTTTTATATTACAACCCCTTGCATGTATCGCGCCGATTACGGCTGCGGCAGCATTTTGGATTGAGTCGCTTGAAGAGAACCTTAGTTCATCTACGCTAGACGACATTACGGACAGGCTTAGAGTCCTTAAACTAGCTAATTCCTTCATTTCGGAGGCCGTAGTACATTTAACCAAACTTACGGCTAAGAACTCAGGATTCGCCATACAGGCACGTAGGGCGCTGTGGCTAAAATCCTGGTCAGCGGATGTTACTTCTAAGTCCAAATTACTTAATATACCTTTCAAGGGGCAGTCTTTATTTGGGCCCGGTTTGAAAGAGATTATCGCTGACATTACAGGAGGTAAGGGCCACGCCCTACCTCAAGACAAAGCCAAAGCTAAGGCTAGACAGTCTAATTTTCGTCCCTTTCGGAACTTCAAAACAGGAGCAGCATCAACCTCCACTGCACCAAAACAGGAAGGAGCTGTTGCTCGTTACAGGCAAGGCTGGAAGCCTAACCAGTCCTGGAACAAGAGCAAGCAGGCCAGGAAACCTGCTGCTGCCCCAAAGACAGCATGAACCGAGAGCCCCCGATCCGGGACCGGATCTAGTGGGGGGCAGACTCTCTCTCTTCGCCCAGGCCTGGGCAAGAGATGTTCAGGATCCCTGGGCACTAGAGATCATATCTCAGGGATACCTTCTAGACTTCAAATTATCTCCCCCAAGAGGGAGATTTCATCTGTCAAGGTTGTCAACAAACCAGATAAAGAAAGAAGCGTTTCTACGCTGCGTACAAGATCTGTTAATAATGGGAGTGATCCATCCGGTTCCGCGGTCGGAACAAGGACAAGGGTTCTACTCAAACCTGTTTGTGGTTCCCAAAAAAGAGGGAACTTTCAGGCCAATCTTAGATTTAAAGATTCTAAACAAATTCCTAAGAGTTCCATCGTTCAAAATGGAAACTATTCGGACAATCTTACCCATGATCCAAGAGGGTCAGTACATGACCACAGTGGATTTAAAGGATGCTTACCTTCACATACCGATCCACAAAGATCATCACCGGTATCTAAGGTTTGCCTTCTTAGACAGGCACTACCAGTTTGTAGCTCTTCCATTCGGATTGGCTACGGCTCCAAGAATCTTCACAAAGGTTCTGGGTGCCCTTCTGGCGGTACTAAGACCGCGAGGGATTTCGGTAGCTCCATACCTAGACGACATTCTAATACAAGCTTCAAGCTTTCAAACTGCCAAGTCTCATACAGAGTTAGTTCTGGCATTTCTAAGGTCGCATGGATGGAAAGTGAACGAAAAGAAGAGTTCTCTTTTTCCTCTCACAAGAGTTCCATTCTTGGGGACTCTTATAGATTCTGTAGAAATGAAGATTTACCTGACAGAGGACAGGTTAACAAAGCTTCAAAATGCATGCCGTGTCCTTCATTCCATTCAACACCCGTCAGTAGCTCAATGCATGGAGGTGATCGGCTTAATGGTAGCGGCAATGGACATAGTACCTTTTGCACGCCTACACCTCAGACCTCTGCAATTATGCATGCTAAGTCAGTGGAATGGGGATTACTCAGATTTGTCCCCTACTCTGAATCTGAATCAAGAGACCAGAAATTCTCTTCTATGGTGGCTTCATCGGCCACACCTGTCCAGGGGGATGCCATTCAGCAGGCCAGACTGGACAATTGTAACAACAGACGCCAGCCTACTAGGTTGGGGCGCTGTCTGGAATTCTCTGAAGGCTCAGGGACTATGGAATCAGGAGGAGAGTCTCCTTCCAATAAACATTCTGGAATTGAGAGCAGTTCTCAATGCCCTTCTAGCTTGGCCCCAATTAACAACTCGGGGGTTCATCAGGTTTCAGTCGGACAACATCACGACTGTAGCTTACATCAACCATCAGGGAGGGACAAGAAGCTCCCTAGCAATGGTGGAAGTATCAAAGATAATTCGCTGGGCAGAGTCTCACTCTTGCCACCTGTCAGCAATCCACATCCCGGGAGTGGAGAACTGGGAGGCGGATTTCTTGAGTCGCCAGACTTTTCATCCGGGGGAGTGGGAACTTCATCCGGAGGTCTTTGCCCAAATACTTCGACGTTGGGGCAAACCAGAGATAGATCTCATGGCGTCTCGCCAGAACGCCAAACTTCCTCGCTACGGGTCCAGATCCAGGGATCCGGGAGCGGTTCTGATAGATGCTTTGACAGCACCTTGGAACTTCGGGATGGCTTATGTGTTTCCACCCTTTCCGCTGCTTCCTCGATTGATTGCCAAAATCAAACAGGAGAGAGCATCAGTGATTCTAATAGCGCCTGCATGGCCACGCAGGACTTGGTATGCAGATCTAGTGGACATGTCATCCTGTCCGCCTTGGTCTCTACCTCTAAGACAGGACCTTCTGATACAGGGTCCATTCAAACATCAAAATCTAACTTCTCTGAAGCTGACTGCTTGGAAATTGAACGTTTGATTTTATCAAAACGTGGTTTTTCTGAGTCGGTTATTGATACCCTGATACAGGCTAGGAAGCCTGTTACCAGAAAGATTTACCATAAAATATGGCGTAAATACCTATACTGGTGCGAATCCAAACATTACTCCTGGAGTAAGGTTAGGATCTCTAGGATATTGTCTTTTCTACAAGAAGGGTTAGAAAAGGGTTTATCAGCTAGTTCATTAAAGGGACAGATTTCAGCTCTGTCCATCTTGTTACACAGGCGTCTGTCAGAAAATCCAGACGTCCAGGCTTTTTGTCAGGCTTTAGCTAGGATCAAGCCTGTGTTTAAAGCTGTTGCTCCGCCATGGAGTTTAAACTTAGTTCTTAACGTTTTACAGGGTGTTCCATTTGAACCCCTTCATTCCATTGATATAAAATTGTTATCTTGGAAAGTTCTGTTTTTAATGGCTATTTCCTCGGCTCGAAGAGTCTCTGAGTTATCAGCCTTACATTGTGATTCTCCTTATCTGATTTTTCACTCAGACAAGGTAGTTCTGCGTACTAAACCTGGGTTCTTACCTAAGGTGGTCACTAACAGGAATATCAATCAAGAGATTGTTGTTCCATCCTTGTGTCCAAATCCTTCTTCAAAGAAGGAACGTCTTCTACACAATCTGGATGTAGTTCGTGCCCTCAAGTTCTACTTGCAGGCAACTAAAGATTTTCGCCAAACTTCTTCCCTGTTTGTCGTTTATTCTGGACAGAGGAGAGGTCAAAAAGCTTCTGCTACCTCTCTCTCTTTTTGGCTTCGTAGCATAATACGTTTAGCCTATGAGACTGCTGGTCAGCAGCCTCCTGAAAGAATTACAGCTCACTCCACTAGAGCTGTGGCTTCCACTTGGGCCTTTAAGAAGGAGGCCTCTGTTGAACAGATTTGCAAGGCTGCAACTTGGTCTTCGCTTCATACTTTTTCCAAATTTTACAAATTTGACACTTTTGCTTCTTCGGAGGCTATTTTTGGGAGAAAGGTTCTTCAGGCAGTGGTTCCTTCTATATAATGAGCCTGCCTATCCCTCCCGTCATCCGTGTACTTTTGCTTTGGTATTGGTATCCCAGAAGTAATGATGACCCGTGGACTGATCACACATAACAGAAGAAAACATAATTTATGCTTACCTGATAAATTCCTTTCTTCTGTTGTGTGATCAGTCCACGGCCCGCCCTGTTTTAAGGCAGGTAAATATCTTTTAAATTATACTCCAGTCACCACTTCACCCTTGGTTACTCCTTTCTCGTTGATTCTTGGTCGAATGACTGGGACTGACGTGGAGGGGAGGAGCTATATGCAGCTCTGCTGGGTGAATCCTCTTGCATTTCCTGTTGGGGAGGAGTTATATCCCAGAAGTAATGATGACCCGTGGACTGATCACACAACAGAAGAAAGGAATTTATCAGGTAAGCATAAATTATGTTATCCTGTGCCATCTGACAGATTAGAGTTTTGGGACAAAATCCCTAAGGTTGATGGGGCTATCTCCACTCTATTCCTACGACAGATAGTACTTCCTTTAAGGATCCTTTAGATAGGAAAATTGAATCCTTTCTAAGAAAAGCTTACTTATGTTCAGGTAATCTTCTTAGACCTGCTATATCTTTGGCGGATGTTGCTGCAGCTTCAACTTTCTGGTTGGAAGCTTTAGCACAACAAGTAACAGATCATAATACTCATAGCATTGTTAATCTTCTTCAACATGCTAATAACTTTATTTGTGATGCCATCTTTGATATCATTAGGGTTGATGTCAGGTATATGTCTTTAGCTATTTTAGCTAGAAGGGCTTTATGGCTTAAAACTTGGAATGCTGATATGTCTTCTAAGTCAACTTTGCTTTCCCTTTCTTTCCAAGGTAATAAATTGTTTGGTTCACAGTTGGATTCTATTATTTCAACTGTTACTGGGAGGAAAGGAACTTTTTTACCACAGGATAAAAAATCTAAAGGTAAATTTAGGTCTGCTAATCGTTTTCGTTCCTTTGGTCACAATAAGGAACAAAAACCTGATCCTTCCCCTACAGGAGCAGTATCAGTTTGGAAACCATCTCCAGTCTGGAATAAATCCAAGCCTTTTAGGAAGCCAAAGCCAGCTCCCAAGTCCACATGAAGGTGCGGCCCTCATTCCAGCTCAGCTGGTAGGGGGCAGATTACATTTTTTCAAAGAAATTTGGATCAATTCGATTCACAATCTTTGGATTCAGAATATTGTTTCACAAGGGTACAGAATAGGCTTCAAGATAAGGCCTCCTGCAAGAAGATTTTTTTCTTTCCCGTGTCCCAATAAATCCAGTGAAGGCTCAAGCATTTCTGAAATGTGTTTCAGATCTAGAGTTGGCTGGAGTAATTGTGCCAGTTCCAGTTTTGGAACAGGGGCTGGGGTTTTACTCAAATCTCTTCATTGTACCAAAGAAGGAGAATTCCTCCAGACCAGTTCTGGATTTAAAAATATTGAATCGTTATGTAAGGATACCAGCATTCAAAATGGTAACTATAAGGACTATTCTGCCTTTTGTTCAGCAAGGGCATTATATGTCCACAATAGATTTACAAGATGCATATCTGCATATTCCGATTCATCCAGATCACTATCAGTTTCTGAGATTCTCTTTTCTAGACAAGCATTACCAGTTTGTGGCTCTGCCGTTTGGCCTAGCAACAGCTCCAAGGATTTTTACAAAGGTTCTTGGTGCCCTTCTATCTGTAATCAGAGAACAGGGTATTGTGGTATTTCCTTATTTGGACGATATCTTGGTACTTGCTCAGTCTTCACATTTAGCAGAATCTCATACGAATCGACTTGTGTCGTTTCTTCAAGAACATGGTTGGAGGATCAATTTACCAAAGAGTTCGTTGATTCCTCAGACAAGGGTAACCTTTTTAGGTTTCCAGATAGATTCAGTGTCCATGACTCTGTCACTGACGGACAAGAGACGTCTAAAATTGGTTTCAGCTTGTCGAAACCTTCAGTCTCAATCATTCCCTTCGGTAGCCTTATGCATGGAAATTCTAGGTCTTATGACTGCTGCATCAGACGCGATCCCCTTTGCTCGTTTTCACATGCGACCTCTTCAGCTCTGTATGCTGAACCAGTGGTGCAAGGATTATACAAAGATATCACAATTAATAAGGCTTCTTTTGTTCTTCCGACCTGGACTGTGATCTCAACAGATGCAAGTCTGACAGGTTGGGGAGCTGTATGGGGGTCTCTGACAGCACAAGGGGTTTGGGAATCTCAGGAGGCGAGATTACCAATCAACATTTTGAAACTCCGTGTGATTTTCAGAGCTCTTCAGTCGTGGCCTCTTCTAAAGAGAGAGTCGTTCATTTGTGTTCAGACAGACAATGTCACAACCGTGGCACATGTCAATCATCAAGGAGGGACTCACAGTCCTCTGGCTATGAAAGAAGCATCTCGAATACTTGTATGGGCAGAATCCAGCTCCTGTCTAATTTCTGCGGTTCATATCCCAGGTATAGACAATTGGGAAGCGGATTATCTCAGTCGCCAAACATTACATCCGGGCGAATGGTCTCTTCACCCAGAGGTATTTCTTCAGATTGTTCAAATGTGGGGACTTCCAGAAATAGATCTGATGGCTTCTCATCTAAACAAGAAGCTTCCCAGGTATCTGTCCTGATCCAGGGATCCTCAGGCAGAAGCAGTGGATGCATTGTCACTTCCTTGGAAGTATCATCCTGCCTATATCTTTCCGCCTCTAGTTCTTCTTCCAAAAGTGATTTCCAAGATTCTAAAGGAGCGTTCGTCTGTTCTGCTGGTGGCTCCAGCATGGCCTCACAGGTTTTGGTATGCGGATCTTGTTCGGATGGCTACTTGCCAACCGTGGACTCTTCCGTTTAGACCAGACCTTCTATCGCAAGGTCCTTTTTTCCATCAGGATCTCAAATCCTTAAATTTGAAGGTATGGAGATTGAACGCTTGATTCTCAGTCATAGAGGTTTCTCTGACTCCGTCATTAATACTATGTTACAGGCTCGTAAATCTGTGTCTAGGAAGATATATTATCGAGTCTGGAAGACTTACATTTCTTGGTGTTCTTCTCATCATTTTTCTTGGCATTCTTTTAGAATTCCTAGAATTTTACAGTTTCTTCAGGATGGTTTGGATAAAGGTTTGTCTGCAAGTTCCTTGAAAGGACAAATCTCTGCTCTTTCTGTTCTTTTTCACAGAAAGATTGCTAATCTTCCTGATATTCATTGTTTTGTACAGGCTTTGGTTCGTATAAAACCTGTCATTAAGTCAATTTCTCCTCCTTGGAGTTTGAATTTGGTTCTGGGGGCTCTTCAAGCTCCTCCGTTTGAACCTATGCATTCGCTGGATATTAAATTACTTTCTTGGAAAGTTTTGTTTCTTTTGGCCATCTCTTCTGCTAGAAGAGTTTCTGAATTATCTGCTCTTTCTTGTGAGTCTCCTTTTCTGATTTTTCATCAGGATAAGGCGGTTTTGCGAACTTCATTTAAATTTTTACCTAAGGTTGTGAATTCTAACAACATTAGTAGAGAAATTGTGGTTCCTTCATTGTGTCCTAATCCTAAGAACTCTAAGGAAAGATCGTTGCATTCTTTGGATGTAGTTAGAGCTTTGAAATATTATGTTGAAGCTACTAAAGATTTCCAAAAGACTTCTAGTCTATTTGTTATCTTTTCTGGTTCTAGGAAAGGTCAAAAGGCTTCTGCCATTTCTTTGGCATCTTTGTTAAAATCCTTGATTCATCATGCTTATGTCGAGTCGGGTAGAACTCCGCTTCAAAGGATTACAGCTCATTCGACTAGGTCAGTCTCTACTTCCTGGGCATTTTGGAATGAAGCTTCGGTTGATCAGATTTGCAAAGCAGCAACTTGGTCTTCTTTGCATACTTTTACTAAATTCTACTATTTTGATGTGTTTTCTTCTTCTGAAGCAGTTTTTGGTAGAAAAGTACTTCAGGCAGCTGTTTCAGTTTGATTCTTCTGCTTATAATTTCAGTTTTTTTCATTATAAGATTTAAACTTTATTTTGGGGTGTGGATTATTTTTCAGCGGAATTGGCTGTCTTTATTTTATCCCTCCCTCTCTAGTGACTCTTGCGTGGAAGATCCACATCTTGGGTATTCATTATCCCATACGTCACTAGCTCATGGACTCTTGCTAATTACATGAAAGAAAACATAATTTATGTAAGAACTTACCTGATAAATTCATTTCTTTCATATTAGCAAGAGTCCATGAGGCCCACCCTTTTTTGAGGTGGTTATGATTTTTTTTGTATAAAGCACAATTATTCCAATTCCTTATTTTATATGCTTTCACACTTTTTCCTTATCACTCCACTTCTTGGCTATTCGTTAAACTGATTTGTGGGTGTGGTGAGGGGTGTATTTATAGGCATTTTGAGGTTTGGGAAACTTTGCCCCTCCTGGTAGGAATGTATATCCCATACGTCACTAGCTCATGGACTCTTGCTAATATGAAAGAAATGAATTTATCAGGTAAGTTCTTACATAAATTATGTTTTTTAACTTAGACATATTAACACTATATGGCCAAAAGTTTGTGGGCAACACTAGTAAGTATTGAGTTCAGGAGTTTCAGCCACACCCATTACTAAAAGGAGCTTAAAATCTAGCACATGGGCATGGAATCTCCGTAGACAAATATTGATAGTTCAATGGTTCATACTTTAAACATGGCACTGTCATAGGATGCCACCTTTGCCTCCATTTAGTTCATGAAATTTCTGCCCTATTAGATTTGCCTTAGCTGTAAGTGCTATTATTGTGAAGTAGAAGTGAATAGGAGCAACAACAGCCCAGCCACAAAGTTGCATACCACACAAACTGACAGAGTGAAGCCACTTAGAGCTTAAAAATTGCTTATTATCTGATGCATCACTCACTAAAGAGTTCCAAAGTGCATCTGGAAGCAACATCAGCACAAGAAATGTGCATCAGGAGCTTCATGAAATGGTTTCCCATGGCCGAGCAGCGGAATACAAGCCTCACATAAACATATGCAATGCCAAGTGTTGGCTAGAGTGGTGTAAAGCATGCGACCACTGGACTCTGGAATAGTGGTAATGTGTCCTCTGGAGTGTTGAATTACGTTTCACTATCTTAAAGCCTGATGGAAAAATGTTGGTGTGCAGTTATCAGGAGAACGCTACCTACTGGAATGCTTAGTGCCTACAGTAAAGTTTGATAAAGGAGGGATAATGGTCTAGGGCTGTTTATCATGGTTTGAGTAAGGCCCCTTAGTTCCAGTGATGGGGCACCTTAATGCCACCAGATATATAGATAATTTAAAGAATTGGGTGCTTCCAACTTTGTGGCAACAGTTTTGGGAAGGCCTGTTTCAGCATGACTGTGGTCTATGAAGAAATGGTTTGACAATTATGGTGTGGGCCTGAGCAGAGCACTGACCTCAGACCCATTAAACACATTTGGGCTGAACTGGAACACCAATTGTGAGCCACACCTTCTAGTCCAAAATCAGTGCTTTACCACACAAATACTCTCTGCTAAATGGGCACATATTCCTACAGACACACTCCAAAATCTTGTGGAAAGCCTTCCTAGAAGAGTTGTGGCTGTTATAGCCGCAAAATGAGGGCCAACTCCATATTAATACCTATGGTTTTAGAATGGTTTGTCCAACAAGCACATATAGGTCAAATGTCCACATACTTTGCTCCATATAGTGCATGTTCTAAGCTCATATTCCTAAAGACAACACATATTATGTTGGTGTGGAAGTAAAGGTTGAAGATAAATAGAGATACACATTTAGATATGTGAAACAGCATAAAATTAACACTAAAATGAATAATTAAATAATATATATATATATACTGTAGATAGATAGATAGGCAGACAGAGAGACAGACAGACAGACAGATGATAGATAGATAGATATTCAATAGCCCTGATATCAGAGACTCTTTGATAAGATAATAAACAAAGCGTTTTTGTGGAGAGTTGTTCAAGAGTTAGGTACACATTAGAGGACCCTTTATGCAGGTAAGAAAAAATTTAATCTACATTCCAAAGGCATACGTGTTTAGAAGAGGGAGACATTTTAATTATGATAGCCTTAAAGGGACAGTCTACACCAATTTTCATATAACTGCATGTAATAGACACTACTATAAAGAATAATATGCATGTATACTGATTTAAAAATCCAGTATAAAACCTTTTAAAAACTTAATTATAAGCTCCCAGTTTAGCACTGTTGATGAAATTAGGCTGGGACACCCAGTAAAAGGGGCTGGGATAAAAGGAAGACCAGACACCCCCCTTCCCTGCATATGAAAAGACAGATTACACAAACAGGAGCAGCATGAGTCTGAAGACATCAGTATGCATCTAAAACTTTGGGGCCTAGTTAGGAGTTTGAAAATCAGCACTGCACAATGTTATTAAACAATATAGCAAAACTATACATTTTTACAAAAACACTCACAGGTGGGCTATAAATGGATCATATACAAAACATTTATGCATACAAAAATATAGTGTACAATGTACCTTTAAGTAATCTAAAAACATAGGGTTTTTAGCAACAAGAGTGTCATTGATAAAAATGTGTCCTGCTGACCAGGTTAAAGGGACATAAAACAAGTTGGGATAGAGACAAAATATAATAATAGTAATAGTAGGTTTGGCTTGTAAGTCTTGTAACACTGCATAAGGTTCCGGATGTTTATACACACTACACGGACTAGAAGCAGTCTGAAGGGACAGCTGTATCTTGGATGCTAAATTAGTTTGGATTGTTGTATTTCTCTGAAGTAAAGAGACTGTTGGTGATAAAAGCCAATATTGGAAGGAGGAAATGTCTGTTGATATACCGCAGTGGAAATAACAGCAACCTGTGTGGATGTCTTACCAGAGCGTGTTTTATACACTAAGTGCCTGGTTCCAGAGACTCATTATAATCCAAAATAGTATTGGGGCCCCATACCTTTTACTTGTGCAATATTTTAGTTAACTGCCGCTTAGTTGTTGCGGCATATGCTATGTTTATAGTGTTAAGTTTGGTATAGACCTGGTATACTCTCAATTTAGCACATACAAGCTGTTATAATATATAGTGTTTTTTATGATACATAGTTACATTGTAATTATATAGCTTAAATAGGTTGAGCTCAATTTTTCATGCATATAGCTATATGTAGTAAGTTGGAAAAGATATATCCAGCTATAACTTGGTGTGTACTATGAGCATATTTAACTTATTCTGGTAACATATGTACATATAAGTATTTTGTGGTATTCTCTAGCTTTAATGCTATCATTTCACAGTACCTAGTGTAGGAATGTTCAATTTTCACTGTATGTTGAGTTTTGTTGTTCTTTGGAAATAGGGTGGAGGATAGACGGTCTGGAATGGCAAAACTACAACCTAAGTAGTAATAAATGTTTGAAATCACTGTGCAGCCATTGTCCTTCTTTGATTGAATGTTATTGTTTTTCAACCCTCTCTCCCTAAGTATAATTGTATATCATTTTGGGACAGCTTGCACGGATGATAAATAAGTTGGAATTGTAGGTGTGCACCTCTTTGTTTATAGCTTTTTTTGCTGAAAAAATATAATAATATGTACTATAATTACTTTAGCTGCAAATTTATACTGCAGTGCCTCGCGATTAACCCTTTCTTTAAGTTTCCGAATTGTACAGCTTTTTCTCCCCCCACACATTTCCTTCTATGGCTGTATATATATCCACTTTTGATTTGGTAGAATGCATGACTTTAACACTCATTATCTGCTGGAGCATGCCTAGAAGCAAATAAGCAGCTGTGAACTCAGTTGAAATACAATGCCGGTGTTTCTGATGCTAAATACTGGGGGGGTGGGGGGGGGGGGGATCAGACCCCTCCAGACAGCATGGCTATGTAACTAATATTGCTTATTTTTGAAAATTATTTTAAAATACATAACAAGCAATTTTTAAACAATTTTTTATGAAAACTATTTTTACCTAATTAGACATTTTATGATATTGGTGGAAGATATGATAGATCTAGAAGAGGTAAGTACCAAATATGAGGTGTCAAGGGAGGTTTCTGACCTGCAAAAATTAACAATTGAGTGGGTTATCATCGAGAAAGGGGAAAGACATAAGCTCCTTGTTTAGGATAAATCTCAAGAAAAGTATAGATCACTGAAGCCTGGGGCAGGTCTCCAATTGAAAAAAAGTGCCAAAACCTCAATTGGCTGCATAATTGGACATGTCTATTTTCCACATGTGATTAATGGACCATAGTGAGCTTCCCAACTTGAGTTGCTTGTGTCCACTTCTGTGACTAGATTTGGGGTACTGCAAAAATTGTCTCTGCTATTCCAGGTTTCTGTATGTCTGAACCACCAAATTAATTTGGCTTCCTGTGACAGAGAAATATGGTGATAACAGTAATGTCTCTTGTGGAAGTGGTAATTATTTAATCATTAAAGATTTTATTAACAGGTGCTGAGAAAAATGGTTTGGTTCAAGGATCAAGCCAAAGTTCTCTATGCAAAGATGGGTTTCTATAAAAGATTATATTTTATTTTGTCCTTTGGAAGGCTGAGGGTGGAATGTATAGTGTCTATGAGGAAGTAAGTAAAAATATAGATAAAGGTGAATCAGTTGAGGTGATATACTTTTGATACAGTGCCACATGAGAGATTAATGCACAAAATTAAGGGACTGGGAATAGCTGAAAATGTTAGCTCATGGATAAATAACTGGATAAAAGATAGGGAGCAGCGAGTAGTAGTAAATGGATCATACTCAGATTGGACAAAGGTAATTAGTGGAGTCCCCCAGGGATCAGTACTGGGCCCTGTTCTTTTTAATATTTTTATAAATGACTTGGAGCAAGGATTAAATAGCGACATCTCTATTTTTGCAGATGATACTAAATTAGTTAAGATCATTAGGTCAGAGCAGGATGAACTTTCGTTACAAAGGGATCTACAAAAATTAGAAGTATGGGCAGGTAAATTGAAAATTATATTTAATACGGGAAAATGCAAAGTTCTACATTTTGGAAGTAAAAATAAGCAGGAAACATATTATTTAAATGGGACTAGATTTAGCCAAACAGAGGAGGAAAGGGATTTGGGAGTAGTAATAGATAACAAGCTAAAGATGGGTGCACAATGCAGGGCAGCGCTTCAAAGGCTAATAAGATACTAGCATGTATTAAAAGAGGCATTGATTCAAGAGAGGAAAGCATAACTCTGTCACTATATAAAGCCCTGGTAAGACCTCACCTTGAGTATGGAGTGCAGTTCTGGGGAATGATCGCAAAAAAAGATATTGTAGGACTAGAAAAAATTCAGAGAAGTGCCATAAAGCTAATAAGGGGATTGGAAAATTTAAGCTATGAGGAGAGGCTAGCCAAACTGGGTCTGTTTTCTTTAGAAAAAAGGCGCTTAAGAGGTAATATGATAACTTTATATAACTAAATTCAAGGCCCATATACAGAGATGGCAGAAGCTCTGTTTATTCCAAGAAAATTGTTTGTGACAAGAGGTCACAATTTAAGGTTGGAGAAAAGGAGATTTAATCTCCTGCAACAAAAAAGATTTTTCCCTGTAAGAGCAATAACATTGTGAAACTGATTACCAAAGGAGGTAGTGAATTCCAATACCATAGATACATTTAAAAATTGTTTGGATACATTTCTGTCTATAAACAAAAATCATAGATATGATTGCTAGTATTAAATGGGTCACCTTTTAGAGGGATTATTAAAATTTAACTGTAGCTTTCTGTAAGTATTTTAGATTTTTATAGGATGAACTCGATAGACTTTGGTCTTTTTTCAGCCTCATCTACTATGTTACTATGTTATGTAAAACCTGAGAAAAACAAAATTATGGGTTGGAATAAAAACAGATATTTCCTGGTTGATGTTAAAACCTAGAGCTTCCAAGGAAAGATGGTGAGACTGATTTTAATATTTTGGTAAAGATCCACAGGGCCAAAGGAGAGGAAAGTCAATTGCCATATAATGTGATTCCATGTCAAGATATTGATTGTGAGATGGATGAAACTGTTAAATAGGCATCCATAAAAATATGTTGGCACTGTTATATGTGAGAACATATCAATATACTAGTGAAAGAAAAAGAAAAAAGTATTTGTTTGTTAAATGCTAGATAAATACATCTGTTTTGTTTCTCTAACTACTGTGGATCCTAGTAATGTGTGGATACAAAAGATATATATATTAGACCTTGTCCCTGTCCAATAACAGGGCATTATACCATGCCCTTAAGCAAAATAGCTCGGCTATTAGGGCTATTAATAGTTAAACACTGACATAAGTACAACTCCCCCTTCTTTTGTAATTGACTGCACTTCTCTACAAAAAGACCCATAGCAGTAGAGACTATTATCTCTGATGAAACGTATGTACGCATGTGCCAAACGTGTCAGATAGGAGCATACCTTTGTCCAGAAGCCTGTATTCCAATAAACTAGTGGACATACCAAGAGGCTCAGCGGTTTTTCTTTCCTCATCTCATATGCACCAGGTGGTTGAAAGGTCCACTGAATTCTGAAGTCTCAATCAGTAAGCTCTAATCAATTACTGTTGTCAACAGTACTCACAGCAACTGTCTACCTGTTACGGCCACAAGATCAAAAACTCTGGGGGTATCTGAAGAGCAACACATCAGCATAAGCCACATGCTAGCACATGCTAGGTTGGATGTATCGTGAGGTCATCATACGAAGACTTGCACGCACTCAACACCAGGAAGCGTCTAAACAACGACACCCCTATCACGGAAAGCGGAGACCGCTTGGGATCGTTCAGGAGGATCTACTCCAGATCACAAGCGGATTTTCTCAGCATCCAGAATCAGGGACCTGACAGTCGACATCACTGGCTCCAGAATCGGAACCCCCACGAAAGAGAACTGCCGAGGGTAACCGAGGCCGACAGACGGGCAACACTAATAGGTAGTACTCCAACAGATATTTAAAATTTTGCTGATAATACTTTAATTAAATGTTCAAGCCTTGCAGACAATAGAGAACAGCAAACAACACCTGACTGAAAAATATATAACTACACCTTAAAGTTTAATCCTATATCAAGGACTTTCTCAAGCTTGTTAACAAACACAAGCAGTAACTATTCATTCATTAAAGGCAAAATAGAGTCATTAACAACTATAGACACTAATAAATTCTGGACACTGCATTTATCCCCAAAAAGCAAAACTCAAGCATCAACTACGATTACAAGCTTGCTAAACAAATAACAATAAGCTTGACCATTGAGCTTACTTACACAAGGGGAACCATATATGAGGAATAAAGTCTAAGGAATGTATCAAGTGATGAACTGTAATAACCTTATTAAATCCTATTGACCACCAATAGTGGAAGGACTTTTTATACAACAAGACCTACAATCATTTTGGACATATTATAGTCTACAAATTGTGGCAAATATTGAGCTCAAAAGACTGATGCGCTAATTTACAACTTTCACACCAAGCAGTAGAGCTAAAGACCAACTGACCAGTTCTAGCACACAATTAGCACATATTAAGCAATATATTTTGAAAGTTTGTATGTTACATCTAACACAAGTTGTTAACTAACAGCAGAGTCTATAACATTGTTACTAACAATATTTTGCGTATATCTCCAGATTTTTTTACTTTTGTCTCTTTACATCTAGACTTTGCTAGAGCCAGTTGTTATTTTACATAGCTCTCTTTATCAACTCACTATCTAGCAGCTAGTTGAATCTAAGTTCACCAGCTCACCATTAAGCTCCAATACAGATACAGCAAAACTATTGAATCTATTACACTATTAGAGCTGCTTATATTTAGGAAACAGATTATTAGTGATCTATTATTGATCTTTATCTTTTAGTTTCCGAATTAACACAGGTTTCTCATATAGACTGTTACACTAGTTAATTAAATGTATAGTACTCTACAATTCATTATGGCAGAAAGTAACAATCCCACATGGGTAGTAGATATAGATAGAAGAAAACAAATAATGAATGTAGCTTTAAAAGGTAACTCCCTTAGAACAGATTATCTAGCAGAAGGAGATCTTACAACTATCTTCTCTAATTTAGAGAATAAGAAATATAAAGAAAGTAATCTGTGGTGGGATATAGAATTTCTAGAACGATGTATCAATGAGAAAAAGGTCCCTAGGGGGCTTAGAATGAAGAAATATCCTTCATTTGCACTACATAATTCAGAGTTCATGGAAGAGTGGAATGAAAATTTGACCAACTGCTCCATTATTTTAATGAAGCAGTTGCTCAAACATAAAAAAGAAGAAAGAGATATATTATTGGTGCAAATAGATGAGACACTTGAACTCCTAAAACCATTTGAAAACACAAAAAATACACAGACTATAAAGCCCAATTAGATACCACCATGCAAGAATTAGACACAACTCTGTCAAAAAGAAAAGTTAGCAAATATCAGAGAGACGTCAAAGACTATGAATTGGATATAGTATACTCATGGCAAAAAAGCAAACCAAACAGACAAAAAAAAAAGAAAGATAAACAAGGTTATCACAAAAGCAAGAATAAAAATAAAAGAAAAGGCACATTTCATCACACATCAAACGCCAAACGAGTGACTTTTTCAAGTATAGACACAGACAATATCAGAAGTCTCTCAGCAATAGAAGATACTGAAATACATACATCCAAATCTAGCGATGAACTAGATAGTCCAGGCATCTCACAAGGGAGAACCAAACTATCGACACTGGTAAAAACACCAATCACAAGCAGCACAGCAAAAAAGTAACAACCATTACGTTACCCAAGCAGAATCAAAAAAGTGATTCAAAGGAAATAGGATCAGTAATCAATCTTTCCAACACACTACTTACTAGCTCCAAAAATTCACTACTCAACAAAGGTTTATCTTTTGCACCATCCACTAATTTTGATTTATTTTCCACTATTTTAGACATTAATGCATTAGTTAGAAAAATTACTTTGTTTAAACACTTTATGCAACTTCAAGACACGAGAACGGGTTCAGCTAACCCTCATTCAGGAGAGAATAACTCAAACCCAGTAATGAGCCCCACAGGTCTACAATTTCTAGACTTATGCGATTTAAAAACCTTAATTTCACTACAAGCAATAACTCTAAGAGAAGGAAGTGCACATGACATTATCCCCAAATTTGATACTACCTCACGTTCTAGGTCATATTTCTATCCAGTCCACAGTAGGAGTGAACCGATAGACATGTTCCAAAATTTGATAGAATTTGAACTAACTAGATTACACTCTTCTTTGGAAGAAACATTTGACAGGTCACTTAAAACAGAAAACAATTTAACTACAAAAGAGCAGCAAGCCCTAAAGTCACTTAGAGAGAGCGCTGCGGAATCTGTTGGCGCTCTACAAATAACCGATAATAATAATAATAATAATAATAACAAAGAAGTAGTAGTTACCTCAGCAGATAAAGGAGGAGCTGTGATGGTCCACAACACAACTGACTACAGAAATGAGGTACTTACACAGCTCAATGATACTAACACATACTCTAAATTGACATATAACCCAACAAATAAATACATGCCTGGTAGAGAATCCGACCATCCCCACCTTCCGCATAGTACCCAAAATCCATAAAACCCTCACCAATCAACCAAGCAGGCCCATTGTGGCCAGTAGGGGGGCACTGTCAGGGGTTTTTCCCTACTTTGTTTGCCATGTGCTGCTGGCAGTCATTTTACTCACCTCTCTTCCTGAGTCTGGTGCAGAGTGTGTGATGTTGCCCATTTCCTGCAAGCCCTCTTATGGTCAGACTGGTGTACATCATCCGTGTGAGACAGGTTGCAGTCTCAGAATTGTGATGTCATCACTTATTATTTAAAGGGCCTCTGTTCAGTATGCTTTGCCCTTGCATTGTCTCAGACCTATTTGTGAGTTCCAGTTCCTGTGTATTGCCTGGCTGTCTGACGTCCCTCCTGGTTCCTGATCCCTGGCTTGTTCCTGACTCTGCTGTTCTCCTTGTTCCTGATTCCGGCTAGTCTGACTACTCGCTTTGGTTCCTGACTCGGCTCGCCTGACTATTCGCTTTGGCTCCTGACTTGGCTTGTCTGACTACCAGCTCTGGTTTTGATTCCTGGCTTGTTATTTGACTTGTGGACTTTTTATTATTTTTTGTTATTAATAAAGGTGTTATTATTTTTGCACTTCTTGTCTCAGTCTGATTCCTGGCACCCTGACAGTCACTATGCGAGAGGGTGGGAGATTGGCTGGACAATGTATTACAACCAATAGTGAAGTCCCTACTAGGATATATATGTGATAGTATACATCTATTACAACAGGTACAAAGTATCAAATGGCAAAACAGTTTTATATGCCTGACGATTTATGTTTCAGCCTTATATTCTAGCATACCACACGATGAAGGCCTACAAGCCCTCAAATTTATGTTAAAACATTATACAAATTTCCAGGGGGATTTATTGAATTTCAAGACGAATTAACTTGGTTCTTGCTAACACATAACTACTTTGTCTTTGAGGGCCACTACTACCTCCAAAAATGTGGTACGGCTATGGGGGCAAAATTTTCCCCCTCATATGTCAATATATATATGGGGTACTTGAAACCCAGTATCTGTTTGGAGGTAGGCTGGCCCTTGAGGACAAGGTAGTTATATATGGGAGATTTATAGATGATCTTATTCTAATTTACAGAAAGAACACAGAATTGTCTATACAAGAAATACTCACATTTTTCAATAATAATACACTTAACTTGAAGTTTACGTTCAAAACTAGTGATACATTTATTGAATGCCTAGATTTAACATTGGAACATGATTTGGAAGGCAATATAATAACCAGTACTTACAGAAAGCCACAATCCAGAAACACTATATTAAGAGCAGACTCCTGCCATACTCCTCATATGAGGAAATGTATCCCAAAAGGCCAATACCTAAGGACACAGAGAAATTGTACGTCCCTACAGCTATATAATAAACAAGCAAAAGAACTCACTCAAAGATTATTGGCAAGAGGATACCAAAAGAGCATTTTAACTTAATATTAAACAACAAGTAGCAAAAATGGATAGAGCCGAACTTCTCAATAAAAAGAAGAAAAAAAGAGTAGCAACTAATGGAACATCAAATATAGAGGACAAAACAGAAATACCAAGGGAAGATATATACTTTACCACCAAATATAGTAATTAATTCTATATTATCACCAAGATAAAAAATTGAAGCCAATACCAACTCGCTGACGTCTATCAAAGGAAACTATAGATGTGGTTGCACTCCGTGCAAAAGTTGCTTATACACTAAGAAAAGTCTGACTTTTAACTCTTCTCAAACAAATAAAAAATATCATATAGGTCAAAGAATGGATTGTACGTGGACAAACACATTATATATCTCATCACATGTAAACATTGTCTACAGCAATACAGGGAGTGCAGAATTATTAGGCAAATGAGTATTTTGACCACATCACAATCTTTATGCATGTTGTCTTACTCCAAGCTGTATAGGCTCGAAAGCCTACTACCAATTAAGCATATTAGGTGATGTGCATCTCTGTAATGAGAAGGGGTGTGGTCTAATGACATCAACACCCTATATCAGGTGTGCATAATTATTAGGCAACTTCCTTTCCTTTGGCAAAATGGGTCAAAAGAAGGACTTGACAGGCTAAGAAAAGTCAAAAATAGTGAGATATCTTGCAGAGGGATGCAGCACTCTTAAAATTGCAAAGCTTCTGAAGCGTGATCATCGAACAATCAAGCGTTTCATTCAAAATAATCAACAGGGTAGCAAGAAGCATGTGGAAAAACCAAGGCGCAAAATAACTGCCCATGAACTGAGAAAAGTCAAGCGTGCAGCTGCCAAGATGCCACTTGCCACCAGTTTGGCCATATTTCAGAGCTGCAACATCACTGGAGTGCCCAAAAGCACAAGGTGTGCAATACTCAGAGACATGGCCAAGGTAAGAAAGGCTGAAAGACGACCTCCACTGAACAAGACACACAAGCTGAAACATCAAGACTGGGCCAAGAAATATCTCAAGACTGATTTTTCTAAGGTTCTATGGACTGATGAAATGAGAGTGAGTCTTGATTGGCCAGATGGATGGGCCCGTGGCTGGATTGGTAAAGGGCAGAGAGCTCGAGTCCGACTCAGACGCCAGCAAGGTGGAGGTGGAGTACTGGTTTGGGCTGGTATCATCAAAGATGAGCTTGTGGGGCCTTTTCGGGTTGAGGATGGAGTCAAGCTCAACTCCCAGTCCTACTGCCAGTTTCTGGAAGACACCTTCTTCAAGCAGTGGTACAGGAGGAAGTCTGCATCCTTCAAGAAAAACATGATTTTCATGCAGGACAATGCTCCATCACACGCGTCCAAGTACTCCACAGCATGGCTGGCAAGAAAGGGTATAAAAGAAGAAAATCTAATGACATGGCCTCCTTGTTCACCTGATCTGAACCCCATTGAGAACCTGTGGTCCATCATCAAATGTGAGATTTACAAGGAGGGAAAACAGTACACCTCTCCTCTTTGAATCCTCAAAAATACAACTTGCCTAATAATTCTGCACTCCCTGTATATAGGTATAACTACACACCCTCTAAGACCTCATTAGAGAACACTTGATCTCCATAGAAGAAGAGATACCCAGAACCCCAGTTGCTTAACACTTTCATTTACATGAACAAAGATTGTCCAATTTCTCTTTCATGGCAAAAGAACATACAGGGAGTGCAGAATTATTAGGCAAGTTGTATTTTTGAGGATTAATTTTATTATTGAACAACAACCATGTTCTCAATGAACCCAAAAAACTCATTAATATCAAAGCTGAATATTTTTGGAAGTAGTTTTTAGTTTGTTTTTAGTTATAGCTATTTTAGGGGGATATCTGTGTGTGCAGGTGACTATTACTGTGCATAATTATTAGGCAACTTAACAAAAAACAAATATATACCCATTTCAATTATTTATTTTTTCCAGTGAAACCAATATAACATCTCAACATTCACAAATATACATTTCTGACTTTCAAAAACAAAACAAAAACAAATCAGTGACCAATATAGCCACCTTTCTTTGCAAGGACACTCAAAAGCCTGCCATCCATGGATTCTGTCAGTGTTTTGATCTGTTCACCATCAACATTGCGTGCAGCAGCAACCACAGCCTCCCAGACACTGTTCAGAGAGGTGTACTGTTTTCCCTCCTTGTAAATCTCACATTTGATGATGGACCACAGGTTCTCAATGGGGTTCAGATCAGGTGAACAAGGAGGCCATGTCATTAGATTTTCTTCTTTTATACCCTTTCTTGCCAGCCACACTGTGGAGTACTTGGACGCGTGTGATGGAGCATTGTCCTGCATGAAAATCATGTTTTTCTTGAAGGATGCAGACTTCTTCCTGTACCACTGCTTGAAGAAGGTGTCTTCCAGAAACTGGCAGTAGGACTGGGAGTTGAGCTTGACTCCATCCTCAACCCGAAAAGGCCCCACAAGCTCATCTTTGATGATACCAGCCCAAACCAGTACTCCACCTCCACCTTGCTGGTGTCTGAGTCGGACTGGAGCTCTCTGCCCTTTACCAATCCAGCCACGGGCCCATCCATCTGGCCCATCAAGACTCACTCTCATTTCATCAGTCCATAAAACCTTAGAAAAATCAGTCTTGAGATATTTCTTGGCCCAGTCTTGACGTTTCAGCTTGTGTGTCTTGTTCAGTGGTGGTCGTCTTTCAGCCTTTCTTACCTTGGCCATGTCTCTGAGTATTGCACACCTTGTGCTTTTGGGCACTCCAGTGATGTTGCAGCTCTGAAATATGGCAAAACTGGTGGCAAGTGGCATCTTGGCAGCTGCACGCTTGACTTTTCTCAGTTCATGGGCAGTTATTTTGCGCCTTGGTTTTTCCACACGCTTCTTGTGACCCTGTTGACTATTTTGAATGAAACGCTTGATTGTTCGATGATCACGCTTCAGAAGCTTTGCAATTTTAAGAGTGCTGCATCCCTCTGCAAGATATCTCACTATTTTTGACTTTTCTGAGCCTGTCAAGTCCTTCTTTTGACCCATTTTGCCAAAGGAAAGGAAGTTGCCTAATAATTATGCACACCTGATATAGGGTGTTGATGTCATTAGACCACACCCCTTCTCATTACAGAGATGCACATCACCTAATATGCTTAATTGGTAGTAGGCTTTCGAGCCTATACAGCTTGGAGTAAGACAACATGCATAAAGAGGATGATGTGGTCAAAATACTCATTTGCCTAATAATTCTGCACACAGTGTATAGAAAAAGATCCATTAGGAGGGGATAGAACTAAAAAACCTCCATAGGAGAGAAGTATTTTGGATCTTCATGTTACAAGCCAGAATACTTTAGGGAATTAATAAAAGATATGATGTGAATCTATTCATAGAGTAGTAACAAATATAACATATACCTAACTTAATAAATAGTCAACTCCCAAATGGTATTAAATAATTGACAATAATATATTGAACTAAACACATCATGGACACCAAGAGAACCTTGTATAGCCTATTGTTTATTACCCACCACCAAGGCAATTAACTGAGACATTTAACACAAAGGGGTAACTTCAGCAATAAATAAAAGAGTGTCTTCAAATACAGATCTAATATCACAAACATAGTCATGTAAAACTAAGGTGTCTACACAAGTATATAAGGTTATTTGATGTCTCTCTGATTTATATAATAATAATAATATAAAAAATATTAAATATACGTAACATTTCCAATATCCCTACCAAAAAAATAAAAAAACAGAATCTCCTTCACACGTCATTCTTATATAAAAAAATTTTTTTTACATTATTCTATTTCATTTAACATTCAATATCAGATTTACTAGCTTTTTTCTAAAAGTAACAGACTTTTTAGAGAATTTTTTATTTTATCTAGTGATTCAGTAGACTAATAAGGTGAATATAATATAGATCTAGTAAAAACAAGTAATATCAGTATAGACCCATATAACAAATATATAAGAGCAGAAAATAGCCTGTCATCCCATACATAATAGATAAGAGGGTACGAGTATGAATCACAACAGGACTAGGGCTCATAGTACTATAACATCCCCACTTTTTCCTACTATTATACTAATCTGTTTCTATGAGTGAAATAAAAGATAATATAATTTAAGATTATGATAGGCTTTCATTTTATAGAATGAAACATATATGTGATAAGATAAACACTTACCCAAACAAAGGACTATAGTGACAGCCGGTCATTCTCTTTAATAATAAAAATAGTCAGCTAGACTAGACCAATTAATAGGAAGGTCAAATAGTGGAGTAAGAAAAACTAAAGAAAAAAATCTTTCTGCCAATAATAGTTTCTAAGTCCAAACCATACTAATTTATCTCTCTTTTTTTAGATTTTGCTTTATTTTATGATTTTATTATTTTATATTGAAGTTCAATTTTTCCTTTTTTTTCTCTTTTTCTTTTTCTAGTTTCTTACAGTCATGTTTATATGTTCTTAAATATGTTGGCACTGTTATATGTGAGAACATATCAACATACTAGTGAGAGAAAAAGAAAAAAAGTATTTCCGCTAGATTTAGAGTTTTGCCGGTAAAAACCTGCGGCTCTAACGCTCCTTTTTTTTCCAGCGCTCCCTTAAGCCAACGCTGGTATTATGAGTTTTCTGAATGGCTGCGTTAGCCTCAGAAAATTGAGCGTTGAGCATAATTTATCTCCACTTCAACAATACCAGCGTTGCTTACGGTAGCGGTAAGCTGGAAAAACATGCTCGTGCACAATATCCCCATAGGATACAATGGGGCTGAGCTGGCTGAAAAAAAAACCCAACACCTGCAAATAAGCAGCGTTCAGCTTCTAACGCAGCCCCATTGTTTCCTATGGGGAAACACTTTCTAAGTCTAAACCTAACACCCTAACATGAACCCAGAGTCTAAACACCCCTAACCTTACACTTATTAACCCCTAATCTGCCGCCCCCGCTATCGCTGACACCTACATTATATTATTAACCCCTAATCTGCCGACCGGACACCGCCGCCACCTCCATTATAGCTATGAACCCCTAATCTGCTGTCCCTATCATCGCCGACACCTATATTATATTTATTAACCCCTAATCTGCCCCCCCATGTCGCCGCAACCTACCTACACTTATTAACCCCTAATCTGCCGCCCGGACATCGCCGCCACTATAATAAATGTATTAACCCCTAAACCACCGCACTGCCGCATCTCAAACACTATAATAAATTGTATTAAGCCCTAATCTGCCCTCCCTAACATCGCTGCCACCTACCTACAATTATTAACCCCTAATCTCCCGCCCCCAACGTCGCCGCTACTATAATAAAGTTATTAACCCCGAAACCTAAGTCTAACCCTAACACCCCCCTTAGTTAAATATAATTTAAATAAAACAAACTAAAATTATTATCATTAACTAAATTATTCCTATTTAAAACTAAATACTTACCTATAAAATAAACCCTAATATAGCTACAATATAACTAATAGTTACATTGTAGCTATTTTAAGATTAATATTTATTTTACAGGCAACTTTGTATTTATTTTAACTAGGTACAATAGCTATTAAATAGTTATTAACTATTTAATATCTACCTAGTTAAAATAATTACAAAATGACCTGTAAAATAATTCCTAACCTAAGTTACAAATACACCTAACACTACACTATCAATAAATTAATTAAATAAATTAACTACAATTATCTAAACTAAAATACAATTAAATAAACTAAACTATAGTACAAAAAAAAAAAAAACACTAAATTACAAAAAATAAAAAAATATTACAAGAATTTTAATCTAATTACACCTAATCTAAGTGTTAGGTTTTTTTTAAGGGGGGATCGGTGGGTTTTAGAGTAGGGGTGTGTGGGTGGTGGGTTGTAATGTTGGGGGGATTGTATTTTTTTTTACAGGTAAAAGAGCTGATTACTTTGGGGCAATGCCCCGCAAAAGCCCTTTTAAGGGCTGGTAAAAGAGCTGATTACTTTGTAATTTAGTTTAGGGTAGGGAATTTTATTATTTTGGGGGGCTTTTTTATTTTATTAGGGGGCTTAGATTAGGTGTAATTAGATTAAAATTCTTGTAATATTTTTTTATTTTTTGTAATTTAGTGGGGGGGTTTTGTACTATAGTTTAGTTTATTTAATTGTATTTTAGTTTAGATAATTGTAGTTAATTTATTTATTTAATTTATTAATAGTGTAGTGTTAGGTGTATTTGTAACTTAGGTTTATTTTACAGGTAATTTTGTTATTATTTTAACTAGGTAGCTATTACATAGTTAATAACTATTTAATAGCTATTGTACCTAGTTAAAATAAATACAAAGTTGCCTGTAAAATAAATATTAATACTAAAATAGTTTTAAATAGGAATAATTTAGTTAATGATAGTAATTTTAGTTCATTTTATTTAAATTATATTTAACTTAGGGGGGTGTTAGGGTTAGGGTTAGACTTAGGTTTAGGGGTTAATAACTTTATTATAGTAGCAGTGACGTTGGGGGCGGGAGATTAGGGGCAAAATAGCTCAGCTATTAGGGCTATTAATAGTTAAACACTGACATAAGTACAACTCCCCCTTCTTTTGTAATTGGCTGCACTTCTCTACAAAAAGACCCACAGCAGTAGAGACTATTATCTCTGATGAAGCGCATGTACGCATGAGTGAAACGCGTCAGATAGGAGCATACCTTTGTCCAGAAGCCTGTATTCCAATAAACTAGTGGACATACCAAGAGGCTCAGCGGTTTTCCTTTGCTCATCTCATATCCATCATATTTAGTCAGATTAGCTAATCTTAGTCTAAAAGGCGGCAATCCCTGAATTAGTAAATGCCTTCCATATTGAAATATTGGTAAAGAACAAAAGCATTGAGTGTTCATAAGTTAATGACCAGATGAAACTGCTGATTTTTCTTCTTTACCAAGAATAAGTTGCTAAGAAAACTGTATTGATCTAATAGTATCTAATTCTAAAGCTTTTTTTAAAAAAAATTTAAAAAAAAATTCTGCTTTGCTAAATATTTTCATGTGGAAAACTTTTTTGGAGTAGGTTTTGAGTTGAAAGGGAGGAAATTGTGAAAAAGCGGTAAATGAGAAATCAATTAAGTTGTATCTGACATGTCCCTGGTTTCTAGTTGTAAATAAAGTTTAGCTGGAAGTTTGTTGTTGAAATTGGCTGTATTGGTTGTATAGGGAATAGTGAGTGGAATAACCTAGAAATGGCACACACATTTCCCTGCCCAGATAAAAGGGTTTCTGGATTGTGAATAAAGTATCTCTTTTTCTCTGGCCTTAGTTTTTTATAATGAGGGAACATGTTTGCATAAATATTGAGCCTAGGTAGAAAGGCTTTCCCAAATAAAGACCATTTGGGTAATCAGATATCTCATTATTAGAAAGATATGCTAATTTATACTTCTATGAATGTACATTTGTTATTTAAATATCTATACAGGGGCAGAACTACTGCTAATGCAGCCGGTACCACTGCACAGTAGCCTAAGGACTGGGGGGGGGGGCACACAGAGTCCCAGAGAAAGCAGCTTCCAGCTATTGTTAAAATCATGGATTGGAGACTGTGGAGCCAGAAATAAAATGAAAGAATTTAGAATGTGTGCTCTGCTGCTTTTTATTATGAGACACAGACCGTGCCATGTATAAGTTAGACATGTGCATTTAGTTTCGTTCCAAATCGAAATTCGGATGAATTCGCCAAATTTGGAGATTCAAATTTCTGAATTACCCTAGCAATGAAACTAAACTAATCCGAATGCATTTGTAACGCATAAATCCAAATTAGTTCAGATTTATTCAGTACATTCGAATGGCCATGGACTAATCACAATTCAGTATAAAAATTAAATTTAGTGAGATACAGTGAAATAATTCAGTTTGTGTAACTTGGAACCATCTGAATCAACATAACACATACCGAACTCCCGAATTTACAAATCGAATCCGAAACGAATACATCCGACTACATGCAAATTTATTTTAATCCGAATGATTCTGAAACAAATACATTCGAAAGGTATCTGAATTCGAATCGATCCAAAACGAAATTCGAAAAAAAACGAATCGGTCCGAAACATGGGACATGTGCACTGTTTTTTTTTGTTTTTTGATCCATCGATTAATAGCCCTGTCTGCCTTACTAAGTATAATAAAATTATATAAGAAAATAAGTGTTTGCGCTAAAGTGTAACTCACTGCCTCTCCTAGGTATCCCTTACACAAGAGCAACCAGAATAGATAAAAACACAAAAAACACACAGGAGGGCGCTCAAAGCGGAGCTAAATAACAATAAGTAATCAATAAATTATATACATATATATTGGTGAAAATGATGAATAATTAAATAATTAGGGTTTATTCAAATCTCTATAACCCGGTGCTAAACAGAGAAATGACTCATAAAAAAATCTACTGAATAAAAAATATAATATTTATTATAAAAATCAGACTAAATTTCCTGAGAATATTCATATATCCAGAAAATAAACGTATAAGAGGTGGGCGTTCAGTGTGGTATAGGAGTAGCTACAAATATATACAATACGTTCAATAAATCAGAATGTTTAGATACACTTGAGTGTTACACATGATAAAATACACATCGCAATAAATCCAAAAATTTTGAATAGCAATTAAAATACTTAGATAACACATAAAATTTATACCGAGCAAGCCTTATATAAAACCTGACTGTAAAATCAATAAAGGGTCAACCTATTTTGATACAATGCGGGACGTCTCCCAGAAATACCACCTCATAGATGTTAAAAGTCCAGAGCAGGTTATAACAAACGAATTCAATAGCGTGTGTGTAATGTCAGTTCGAGCATATGTTCACAATATCTTCAATCACAGCTAATAGCCATAAGTGTTCTATAGTAATACTGCGAATCTGGAGCAGGAGCAAAGTACTCACCCTCTCGATCTTCGAAAATAAGTTAGGGTGAGTTGTGATAAGGGAAAATGTACCTCTTACAATCGACTCTTCACGGACACTTTGATCCGGTCCTGCTTACGCTGTAGGTTTATTCACCACAAGGATTCCGTTGTTGACGTCACATATGCTAGGAGTGCTTGGATCCGAAATCAGCTGTGGGACTACTCTGCTGATCTCTAGGTTCCTGCACCTAGTGCATTTGCACGCAGGTCAATGTAAGATTGCCGAATCCTCTTTTAGTACAGGAGATCGTAGTAATCAGTCCAATAATGAGTTTGGCCAAACTCTCACTTCAGAAATGATAGATTGCAGGAACAAATGTTTCAGATCAAAACTGGCAGTGTTTCAATGTGTTTCACCTGTAACTCAGGCTTTCTCAAGATGAATAAAATAACAAGTGAGTGAGGTCATGCCACGATGAATGAGTGTCATGTACTGCTTGATTGATGGCTATGTTTTTCAGCCTGAGTACACTAATCCCTGCAGTGCAAATTGGAAGGAAGCCCTCTATGGTAGCTACGGTAGCTGCTCACACAGGACTAGTGACTACAGTAAATATGCTACTGTTTACTTATGAATGCAAACTTAACCTGTGTCCAATTCTTTATAAACCCATATATGCACACCTCTGGTCTGAGTGGTCTCCCACCTTCTCAACGATTTAAAAAATATACAGAGAAGGATGTTTATATCAAAAGTTTATATTATTTTAAAATGTGTCAATTTATAGATCAATGTGAAACAACATGCATATAGTTTTGCTCTAGTGTCTCTGCAAAATATTGGGAGACCTAACATAATTTAGTCATTTCATATTTTTTATGTTTTACTGTGTTTTGTAATTCTTTTATTGCACGTTAACCTGACACAATTCTGCACTTTTTCTTTACCATAGATATAGCCATAGTCCATCTAAACTTGCATAACCTTACTCAACGTAAGAATCAAACAAAAGTGCATTGCTGCAGAACTGGGCAGTACAAAGTGAAAGGGGGATATTTATCAAGCTGTCAACCACAAATAAATTGGAATTCCGCAGCGTAATTGTGGCGAGCTTGATATGACCTAGATATTAAAGCCTAATGAGCGGCAAAAGTTGAAATCTGTGACATAACATAGGATCCGCCAGTCTCAATCTGACACAGATCGATGCTTACGTCATTACAGATGTTCCGAATACACATTCGGCACTATTTGACACTTTTTCAAATGTATCAAATAGTTTACAGGTACGCTCGCGGCTATTCCGGCCCAGCGTACCTGGTTTTCAATCCGCCACCCTGGAGACTGCGGATTCCATAGAGTCTGAAAGCAGCGAAAGCTTATGTTCGATGTTGCCAGGTATCCAATTGATTTCTATGGTTGAAAACCAGTTACGTTTACACCTAACATCCTAACATAAGCCCCGAGTCTAAACACCCCTAATCTGCCGCCCCAACATCGCTGCAACCTAAATAAAAGTATTAACCCCTATCCCGCCGCTCCCGGACCCCGCCGCAACTAAATAAATGTATTAATCCCTATCCCGCCGCTCCTGGACCCCGCCGCCACCTAAATAAACATATTAACCCCTAAACCTATGGCCTCCCACATCACTACCATTAACTAAACCTATTAACCCCTAAACCGCCAGCCCCCCCTTAACTTAGTAATTTGTAATAGTAGATTTAAATTATTTGAGTAGGGTTAGTTTTTTTTTTAATATGTAATATAGTTAATTTAATTGCTAGTTTAATGTAATTTTAGTGTAATAGTTAGGGTAGGTTAATTAATAGTTTAATATAGTTTATTTTAATTCTAAAGGTAAGTTTTAATTTATTATAAGATAGGGATGTTGTATGCGGCGGGGTCCAGAAATGGCGGGATAGGGGTTAATAACTTTATTACAGTTGCGGCGGGGTCCAGGAGCGGCTAGATAGGGGTTAAACATTTTAGTATAGTGGCTGCGTTTAGTGACAGGGTATAAATAAAGTTGATAAAAAGCCGAATAGCAGCGAGATTGATGACTGTTATCGCCCCGTACTTGGTGCATGGCTTTTTTTTATAAATATTGAGAGCGTATTCAGGTCCACGGCCGCAATGTTAGGTGATGTTAGGCGAGCGTATTGGTGCAGGCAAATGCAGCATAGTTGAGGCTTTGATAAATATCCCCCAAAGTGTCAATTTTATCAAATGTGAGATGTGTAAGAATGTTGTTAATATACCGAGTTGCACCATGTAGTAAGTAATTGAAAGCAATTGAAGGGCAAATATCAGCCATGTTGTCCTGTTGTCTATCAGTTATTTTGTTTCAACCATTATCATAAGTAGCTTGTGCAAACTTGTATTTAATGCATGTAAGCAGGAACGGCTACTTATAGCTTTTGGCTTTGTATAATTTAAATTCACAACTGTGGCTGAACCAGTGCCTGTGCTTTTATACTCTCTCTACCCAGGAGCAGGGCTTGCTGCTTGTCCTTATGCTCTCTGTAGTGGAACGCTGGAGCACTGCATGGATGATCTCTGCTGGCAGCTGGCTGCTGTAACTCGGTCTGTGTGCACTCACACTGTGCAAGAAGTGTGCATTGTTGACGGCAAGGTGAGCGACTTGGGTCGAAAGATACTATGCTGGGGACGGGGGCCCTAAAAAAAAATCTTGCATTAGGACCTTCTGTTCATTAGGTCCTCCACTGTAGCTTCATTGACATTACCAACAAATCCAGTTGCTCTCTGAATCCACTTCCAAATAATTGAGGGATGCAATTAAGAATCTGTAGAAAAAGCCTCTTCAGAAAGGTAATTTTTTTTTATTAGGCCAGTTTTGTCTAAAAGCTTATCTTGCCAAGCTCTGAGTATTGTACCTGAGTCTCTTTTTATACGGCAGCTAGAGATCTAAAGAATTTAAAACATTACTATCTATATCTGGGGTCAATACTGAATTATTAGTAAGGGAGGGGCTGGGTTACGTGCAAATCTCTTATGAAATGATCTCCTAATATATTGATCAATACAATCATGCAAGGGTTACCTTCTGAGGACCGCAGGTTTAAGCAACGGGTTTTCAAAAGAGTCTAGAAAAATGTTTCAGATTAGGTAGATAATTTTTAGAGGCTCTCTTACAGCATTAAAATCAGATTTAAATCAGATTTTAGTAGAGTGATTTGAAAAATGTTTAATAGTTATTATAATATTTCTTATGCATTGTGGCCCTGACTTGCGGCTCTCAAGTTGTTTGGGTGCCTGATCAAAATCTGCAATAGTACTGTCTGCGTTTAGCAGTGTAGCAGTGTTATTGGTGTCTTGATGTCATAGACTATGAAGTTCTTTATCTTAGATACATGTTTTACTTTAGTCAGAAAACTGTTCATTTTATTGTTTAATATATCTCTATTTTATCCATCAAATTAGTAAAAGAAAAAATAAATTATATTATAGATAGATTGCTCTATTTTATCCATCAAATTAGTAAAAGAAAAAATAAATTATATTATAGATAGATTGCTCTGTCATAAGAAAAAAATAAAAATTTGGATGACCCAAATTAAAAAAAACCAACCTTTATTTTTATTTTTTTTTAAAAATATATAAATAAAATATGTATGATAAAACTTTATGAGAATAAATATGTGAGGAAAACATATTTATTGTAATGTGCAAGAAGAAATAAAGCTGAACCTGTACAAAAATAAAAGGGAGACACTAGTGCGGAAAATGAGAATATCGCTGTAAGAAAGAATAAAATAAATTATTTCTTGGGCCTGATGATCTAAAGTTCTCTGGGCTGGCAATATTATTAAAGAATGTTCACCAGTACATCAATGTCCCTAGTGGAATGATCTAAAGTAACTGTTTACCCTGAAAACAGGGTGTCTCGCTAAGGGGCGTATACTGCATTTTTGTATGGAGAGGAGACATCACATTTGAAAAATTTCACAAAATAAATAATTGAACCATTTACACAAAAATAGTCAGGAAAAAAAATATATTCTTAAGGTGAACCAAAAATCATATTTGATCAAAAACTTAAAATATGTACTGTATGTAAATTACGCAGGAATAAAACATATTATGTATGCACAGCGTTAATTGTAATTTAAGTACACTGAATGTGCAAAAATCACTTAGAAATATGAACTTACAAAATACAAAGCGTAATTGTTGTGTTTTGTAAAACGGGGTGAACATGGGAGTTCCATAGGCGTATAAGAAATTGTCTCTCTAATCCCAGTGTAATTCTGTAAAGATTTTTGGACTACAGGATTCACTGTTTTTTCTCGCAAACTAAAAGGTGGCAAACTTTTCTCAAAGCACTCAAAATACTTTTAACCCTAATAGAAAAACACATGCATACAAAAATATAGGCAAATGTAAGATGCTTAAATAAAAAGAGAGAAGCGCTCAAACTGGGAACGAACTATAACATAATAGCTTGTTCTGTGGCTAGTTACCACCCAAGAAGCAGCCTCTTTTTGCTCAACATGTGCCTTTCACAGAGAAGAACTTTCCTGAAGCATATCAGTCTGATCCTGACTTAACAGTATAGTCCAGCCCTGAATTACCAGGCAATCCCTCTCTGAACAAGAGAAACAGCAAAACCTCAGATGTACGTTTTGGCCTAGTGGGCCTTGTCAGTGAGGTGCAGCCATATTCCTCTAGGCTCACTGAGCAACGGGTCCATGTCTGGATTCCCGCATCACACTTAGGGAGACTTCCATAAGTGTCATAATTTGCATAAATAAAAAAAGAGAAGTGCTCAACCTGGGAACGAACAATAGCATAATAGCTTGTTCTATGGCTAGTAACCACCCAAGAAAAAGCCTCCTTTTGCTCAACATGTGCCTTTCACAGAGAAGAACTTTCCTGAAGCATATCAGTCTGATCCTGACTTAACAGTACAGTCCAGCCCTGAATTACCAGGCAATCCCTCTTTGAACGAGAGAAACAGCAAAACCCCAGACGTACGTTTCGGCCTAGTGTGGGCCTTGTCAGTGAGGTGCAGCCATATCCCTCGAAGCTCACTGAGCAATGGATCCACGTCTGGATTCCTGCATCACACTTAGGGAGACTTCCATAAATGTCATAAAATGCATAAATAAAAAGAGAGAAGCGCTCAACTTGGGAACAAACAATAGCATAATAGCTTGTTCTATGGCTAGTTACCACCCAAGAAGCAGCCTCTTTTTGCTCAACATGTGCCTTTCACAGAGAAGAACTTTCCTGAAGCATATCAGGCTGATCCTGACTTAACAGTACAGTCCAGCCCCGAAATACCAGGCAATCCCTCTCTGAACAAGAGAAACAGCAAAACCCCAGACGTACGTTTCGGCCTAGTGTGGGCCTTGTCAGTGAGGTGCAGCCATATCCCTCTAGGCACACTGAGCAACGGGTCCATGTCTGGATTCCTGCATCACGCTTAGGGAGACTTTCATAAGTGTCATAATTTGCATAAATAAAAAGAGAGAAGCGCTCTCAACCTGGGAACGAACAATAGCCTAATAGCTTGTTCTATGGCTAGTGTGACAGAGAACAGGGAATTGTGAGTGATCAGGTGTATATTTCTCCTACTATGTTGCAATGTGTATTCAGTTTTTAAACCCAAGGGAAATGTATTGTATAAAATGTGGCTAGGAATTAAGCTACTATGTTTTTGGGTCCCTGGGGTGGAACACTGGAGAAAGGGTAGGCCAGTGTTCCATTTCTCAGTTTTCACATAGCTGAGAGTAAGCAATAAGGAAGGGATCTTTGCTCACCTGTTTTTATTTAAAGGAGGGTAATTTATTCTCCAGCCGCTAGGTGGAGAGAGAGAGCCTTCAGAGTGTTTCTGACTAAGGAGAGAGACACATTGCAGCTGAACTGAGAAAAGCTGATAAAAAGTGTTTGCTAAAAACAGCATGTTTTGTTTAGTTTAGTTTCCTTGATTCAGTAAGTGATGTAAACTTATGTTAGTAAGAGCTCAAACCAAGCTAAGCTTTTGTTTGTAGTATTAAGTGTGTTAAACTGCTATAAACACACATTGCTGTTATCTGCACTGACTTGAACAGTGAAAATAAAATTGACTGTTTAAATTTATCAAGGCTGTGTCATTTATACCTTATAGGGCCATGTTATTTCCTTTAAATCAGGCACCAGGAGTGGGTGCTGGATTACAAAATGGTGGAGAATGTGGGCATAGCACAAATATGGTCTGTGGGTATAATAAGGTTTCTGCAAGCTGCACTTTTGCTTTAAACTGTTGGAAATAAAAGTGACACTGTGTATTTTAGACATATACCTGCCTTGGTGTTACCTGTTGCTTCTAAGAGGAGATATTTTACAAAAATGGAGGAGCTGGTGAAAGCTTTAGTGCAAGCAACTGCTGTACAGCAGGAGACAAATCGCTTACTGACTGCACAAGTTAGCAGCATGATGGATGCCCGGCTAGAGGATAGAGCTACATTGGTTAATGTATTGCAGCAAGCCCTACAGCCTTCTGTAGCTACCCCCACTGTGGATAGGGGGCGCTATATCCGAGCAAATGACTTTCTGCATAAGTTGTCAGAGACAGATGATATTGAGGCTGACATCACAGCTTTTAAGAGGATTGCTGCCAGAGAAAAGTGGCTACCTGAACAGTGGGCAGGGCTACTCGCAGCATGTCTTAGTGGAGAAGCCCAGAAAGCATATGAGGATTTGTCTCACAGCCAAGCTCAAGATTATCAGAAACTAAAAACTGAAATTCTTACACACTTGGGAGTAACACCTGCAATTTGTGCCCAAAGATTTAACAATTGGGTGTTTGAGATGGAAAACCTACAAGAGCCCAAATGTATGAACTGCTGAGACTTGCTCAGAAATGGCTGCAGCCAGACATTAATGCAGCCACAAAGGTTATAGAAATGGTTGTAATGGATAGATTTCTCAGGAATCTTGCAGCTGGACTTCGACAGTGAGTCAGTCAAGGGGATCCTAAAGACCCAGAAGAAATGATGTACCTGGTTGAGAGATATTTGACTGCTAAGGAATTTCACAGCAATGATCCTCAACCTAAATCATATCAGACTTATAAAAAAACAAGTGGAAAAACAAAAGCACAGAGGTCTATTCATAACCAGGGACAAAATGACTATGGTGGGATATGGCTCCCTAGGGAACCATTATGGCCAAGGGGCCAAACTGATGAACATATAAGGTGTTTTAAATGTCAAGAGTTAAGACATATTGCACGTAACCGTACACAGGGGGAGGAGCCTATGCAATGTAATATGGGTGCAAGGGACATACATAGTAAAATGTTAACATACACCAAAATGTCTTTTGTTTCCAGTGCTGTATGTTCTAGTCATTTAAGATCTGTGAATGTAGAGGGTAAGAGTGTACAAGTGCTCCTTGATTCAGGGAGTGAAGTTACTTTGGTAAAAAGTGTTTTGCTTCAGCCAGAAAAGTTAGATAGAGATCAAATGCTTGATATTGTCTGTATACATGGGGACACACACTCATACCCTAAAGCTGAGGTTGAAATTATCACAGATATTGGTACAGTTAAGTGTCGTGTAGGGGCAGTTGAAATGTGTATTCAGTTTTTAAATCCCAGGGAAATGTATTGTATAAAATGTGGCTAAGAATTAAGCTACTATGTTTTTGGGTCCCTGGGGTGGAACACTGGAGAGAGGGTAGGCCAGTGTTCCATTCCTCAGTTTTCACATAGCTGAGAGTAAGCAATCAGGAAGGTATCTTTGCTCACCTGTGTTTAATTAAAAGAGGGTAATTTATTCTCCAGCTGCTAGGTGGAGAGAGAGCCTCCAGAGTGTTTCTGACTAAGGAGAGAGACACATTGCAGCTGAACTGAGAAAAGCTGATAAAAAAGTGAGTTTGCTAAAAACAGCATGTTTTGTTTAGTTTAGTTTCCTCGATTCAATAAGTGATGTAAACTTATGTTAGTAAGAGCTCAAACCAAGCTAGGCTTTTGTTTGTAGTATTAAGTTTGTTAAACTGCTATAAACACACATTGCTGTTATCTGCACTTGGACAGTGAAAATAAAACTGACTGTTTAAATTTATCAAGGTTGTGTCATTTATACCCTAGAGGACCGTGCTATTTCCTTTAAACCAGGCACTAGGAGTGGGTGCTGGATTACACTAGTTACCACCCAAGAAGCAGCCTCTTTTTGCTCAACATGTGCCTTTCACAGAGAGTTTTCCTGAAGCATATCAGTCTGATCCTGACTTAACAGTACAGTCCAGCCCCGAAATACCAGGAAATCCCTCTCTGAACGAGAGAAACAACAAAACCCCAGACGTACGCTTCGGCCTAGTGTGGGCCTTGTCAGTGAGGTGCAGCCACATACCTGTAGGCACACTGAGCAACGGGTCCACGTCTGGATTCCGGCATCACACTTAGGGAGAGTTCCATAAGTGTCATAATTTGCATAAATAAAAAGAGAGAAGCGCTCAACCTGGGAATGAACAATAGCATAATAGCTCGTTCTATGGCTAGTTACCACCCAAGAAGCATCCTCTTTTTACTCAACATGTGCCTTTCACAGAGAAGAACTTTCCTGAAGAATATCAGTCTGATCCTGACTTAACAGTACAGTCCAGCCCCGAAATACCAGGCACTCTCTGAACGAGAGAAACAGCAAAACCCCAGACGTACGTTTCGGCCTAGTGTGGGCCTTGTCAGTGAGGTGCAGCCATATCCCTCTAGGCACTCTGAACAACGGGTCCACGTCTGGATTCCTGCATCACACTTAGGGAGACTTCCATAAGTGTCATAATTTGCATAAATAAAAAGAGAGAAGCGCTCAACCTGGGAACGAACAGTAGCATAATAGCTTGTTCTATGGCTAGTTACCACCCAAGAAGCAGCCTCTTTTTGCTCAAAATGTGCCTTTCACAGTGAAGAACTTTCCTGAAGCATATCAGGCTGATCCTGACTTAACAGTACAGTCCAGCCCCGAAACACCAGGCAATCCATCTCTGAACGAGAGACACTGCAAAATCCCAGACGTACGTTTCGGCCTAGTGTGGGCCTCATCAGTGAGGTTCAGCCATATCCCTCTAGGCACACTGAACAACGGGTCCATGTCTGGATTCCTGCATCACACTTAGGGAGACTTCCATAAGTGTCATAATTAGCATAAATAAAAATAAAGACGCGCTCAACCTGGGAACAAACATTAGCATAATAGCTTGTTTTATGGCTAGTTACCACCCAAGAAACATGTATGTACAAGAAATGCAAGGAGATTTCCAAAACGAAAGAAAAGACTGCCAGTCTCTAAAAGGATCATGTTCGATCCCCAGATATCAACATATGTGAAAAAAAGTTAGCATTATAAAAATTGTCTCATAAAAAAAAACAAAAAAAAAACAAACACTTGTACTAAATAACTTTGAGACAGCAAAATAGTCCAAATGGACTGGTACACCCGCACACTTTTAAAACTAGCTTGAACGCAGTGTGTAATTAACACTGTGATTGGGTTAAAAATATGCATAAGTCAGAGAAAATTCTGATATTTAGGGAAGTTTCCCTAAGCGTAATGCTGGAATCCAAACGTGGACCTGTTGCTCAGTGTGCCTAGAGGCCCACACTAGGCCGAAACGTATGGCTGGGGTTTTGCCATTTCTCTTGTTCAGAGAGGGATTGTCTGGTATTTCGAGGCTGGACTGTATTGTTAAGCCAGGATTAGACTGATATACTACAGGAAAGTTCTTCTCTGTATAAGGCACATGTTGAGCAAAAAGAGGCTGCTTCTTGGGTGGTAACTAGCCTTAGAACAAGCTATTATGCTATTGTTCGTTCCCAGGTTGAGCGCTTCTCTCTTTTTATTTAGGCAAATTATGACTCTTAAGGAAGTCTCTCTAAGTGTGATGCGGGAATCCAGACGTGGACCCGTTGCTCAGTGTGCCTAGAGGGATATAGCTGCACCTCACTGACGAGGCCCACACTAGGCCGAAACATACGTCTGGGGTTTTGCCGTTTCTCTTGTTCAGAGAGGGATTGCCTGGTATTTCGGGGCTGGACTGTATTGCTAAGCCAGGATCAGACTGATATGCTACAGGAAAGTTCTTCTCTGTGAAAGGCACATGTTGAGCCAGGGGCAGAACTGCAGGGGGTGCAGAGGTTGCAACTGCGAGGGGGCCCAGCTTCAATAAAAAATGTTGACCTGCCACTGCCTGCACTGATATCATGTGAGTGTGATGTGATGCTTCACTAGTGTCTCTGTCTATGACTACAGGGGTTAGTGTTTCTGTTTTACCCATTGGTGTTGTGTGTGTATATATATGTATGTGACTGTGTGTGTATGTTTGTGGAACCAGCAAATTACAGACCTTGTTACCACAGCATGGGGGGTGGGGGGAAACAGTGTCACTATACAGTACCACTATATGCAGTACAAGGGTTTTGGACCATGTCACAGACTACTGTGGTCACTTGATAAAGTACTGGGGCAGGTAGAGTCAGGCCAGTTATCTCACAGGCAGATTACAAACTGTGTCACTAGCTCACTATATACAGTACTGGTGGGTTAAACAGTGTCACTATATACAGTAATAGGGGGTGAGACCATCTCACAGACTGTGGGCACAGGGTACCTCCTTTTGCAGACATGTAATCTGATTCACTTTTTTTTCAGTGTTAAATGTTAAAAAAAAAAGATATGTATCAAATTCACCTTTTTTTTTGGGGGGGGGGGGGCAGGGGGCCCTTCTTAGATTCTTGCACCTGGGCCCTGTGGTTTCTAGTTACGGCGCATCACATGGCAACATTTTCACTCACGCTTTCAGGCAGATCCACCACTTCGGCACCTCCCAGTCTCGGCGCCCCCCTGCTGGAGGCGATCTATGGCAACTGCCTATACTGTCTTAGACAAGCGCCGGGCCTGTGGGTATCGTTTTTGATCTCCAGGGAATTAGTCAGAATGCAATTATCTCTTTACCTGGCCGTGAGATTAGAGTACAATTAGGATATATGGGAGATCATTTTAGGACCAAAATGTAATCTTTTTAACGTTGCTGCTAGGAAATGCCAATGTAAGCGATCAAAAGCTTTCTCTGCATCTGTTGATATCAGTATAGCTGAAATGTTATTAAGAATAGCTATGAATTTTAAGAACATTTTTAAATCCCTATTTTGCAGAGAAATAGGACAATAGTTCCCTACCAAGGTTGGTCTTTATTGGGTTTGGAGATTACTGATATATGCGATTCAAGAAACTCTTTTGATAGAGTCCCCCCCCCCCCCCCTCATCTAGTGAGTTATAAAGGGTTGTTAAGTATGGAGCTAATGGCTGCTGGAATACTTTATACTTTTTAGTATTGAAGCCATCAGGTCCGGGCTTTTTCCTAAAGGTAGAGAGTCCCACGCAAGCAGTACCTCCTGAACCATGCTGAACTGTGATCTGCGTGTCTAACTCTTTAATCTCAGAATAAGAGAGTTCAGGGACATCTGCCTGGGCAACATATAATGCTCTGTCTCTATCTAAATTTATGTCTATAAGATTAGGAATGTTATATATTTTTTTGTAGAATACCTGAAATGTTTCTGCTATTTCTCTGCAATCCCTCACTTCTTTCCCTTGAAAGTTAGACATTTTTGGAATATAATTTCTAAATGTCTTTTATTAGCACTCTAGCTAATAGTGGACCTGCTTTGTGACTGCCTGAATTGTATATCTTTTAACGGTCTAATGCTTGATTATAGGCCTCTTTTTATAAAATTTTGCATAATCCTTTTCTGCAATTTTGTAAATGGGCAGCAGTTGTCATATTAGTAGGATCTTTCTTATGTTTTCTTGATATCATCCTGGACTGTGTTATTTAAATGGAAGTATTCGTCTATGGCCTTGTTTATTTTTTCCACTATGCCAGGGTTATGAAGGAGTGCATCATCTAGTCTCCACACAAAAGAATGAAGTGGGATCATAGACCAATCTAGATCTAACTGGATCATTGTGTGATCTGACTACACATTTGGTTTTATTTTGGTACTTATTACCTAAGATAGACCCACTTGATCTATAAAAAATCATCTAATCTCGGGTAGACTCCCCGTATGTGAGAAATAAAGGTATTATCTCTGGAATTGAAGTGGAAAAGTTGCCAAGTATCTATTACTATAGCCTAATCTAAATACTTCCCTATAGCTTTCAGGGCACACTGTATTATTATTATTATCGGTTATTTGTAGAGCGCCAACAGATTCTGCAGTGCTATAGACAAAGGTGGAGTACAACAAAACAAAACTCGTGAGCAGAGTGAAGGGGACGGGAGGGAGAGTATCTGGAGACAAGGTCTGAGATATAGGGGGTAGCAGTGCAGTTGAGGGCTTTGTATGTCAGAATGAGAATTTTGTGTTTGATCCTAGAAGCAATAGGAAGCCAATGAAGGGATTGGCAGAGAGGTGCAGCAGATGAAGAGCGACGTGTAAGGAAGATGAGTCTGGCAGAGGCATTCATTATGGATTGTAAAGGAGCTAGGCGGCAGGTGGGGAGACCAGAGAGGACAGAGTTGCAGTAATCAAGGCGGGAAAGAATGAGAGAGTGGATTAAAATCTTAGTTGTGTCTTGTGTACGGAAGTGTCTAATTTTAGAGATGTTTTTAAGGTGGAAGCGGCAGGCTTTAGCCAATGACTGAATGTGAGGAGTTAAAGAAAGATCTGAGTCAAATGTGACCCAGAGACATCGGGCATGCGGGGTAGGGGTAATGATGGAGTTGTTGACAGTTATAGAGAGATTGGGGGTGGAGAGTTTTGAAGCAGGGGGGAAATAAGGAGCTCAGTTTTGGAGAGATTTAGCTTGAGGTAGTGAGAGGACATCCAGTTAGAGATGTGAGAAAGACAGTTAGTGACACGGGTTAGCAAGGAAGGAGATAGGTCTGGTGCAGAGAAGTAGATTTGGGTGTCATCGGCAAACAAATGATAATGTAAACCGTGGGACTTTATTAGGGAACCTAGTGATGACGTGTAGATTGAGAAGAGAAGGGGACCGAGGACAGAGCCTTGCGGTACTCCGACAGAAAGTGGTGACGGGGCAGAGGAGGCCCCAGAGAAGGCTACACTAAAGTTACGGTTTGACAGGTAGGAAGAGAGCCACGAGAGGGCTGTGTCACAGATGCCGAAGGATAGGAGGGTTTGGAGCAAAAGAGGGTGGTCAACAGTCAAAGGCTGAGGACAGATCAAGGAGGATAAGCAGAGAGAAGTGGTCTTTTGATTTTGCTGTAAGTAGGTCGTTGGTAACCTTAACAATTGCTGTCTCTGTGGAGTGATGGGGACAAAATCCAGATTGCAATGGGTCAAGGAGGGAGTTTATTGTAAGGAAATGGGATAGGCGTGCATAAACTAGTTTTTCGAGAGCTTTGATGCAAGAGGGAGGCGGGAAATAGGGCAGTAGTTGGATGGGGAGGTAGCATCAAGGGAAGGTTTTTTGAGGATAGGTGTGACCAGTGCATGTTTCAGCGATGAGGGAAATATACCGGTGCTGAGGGAGAGGTTGAAAGTGTGTGTGAGTATAGGGGTAAGGGTAGCAGAGAGGGAGGGGATAGGGTCAAGGGGACAGGTAGTGAGGTGAGAGCGCAGTATAAGTGCCAAAACTTCTTCCTCAGTAACAGGGGAGAATGAGCTAAGTTTAAGGTTATGTGGGTTGTGGTTGATTTAGAGCATTTGAGGGGGTGAGAGAATGGAATTATGTTGAGAGCTGATTTCATTTCTGATGGAGTTGATTTTGTTAGTGAAGTGGTTGGAAAAGTCTTGAGCTGACAGAGAAGTTTTATTAGGAGGTGGGGAAGGGCGGAGAAGAGTATTGAAAGTGGAGAACAAACATTTTGGGTTTGATTGAAGAAAGATTAGAGATAAGAGTAGAGAAGTAGTGTTGCTTATGGAAATTAAGGGCAGAATAGTAGGAGTTCATGATAAATTAGTAATGTTGAAAATCAGCTGAACTCCTAGATTTTCTCCAGTGCCGCTCAGCAGTACGGGAACATCTGCGTAGGTATCATGTCAGAGGAGTATGCCAGGGCTGAGGATGAGTGTTTGATTTCCGTGCTATGGTAAGAGGGGCGAGATTGTCAAGGACGGATGTAAGGGTGGAATTATAGTGGCAGATAGATTGGTCAGGGCAGAAAAAGGAGGAGAAGGAGGAGAGGAGACTTTTGAGGGAATTAGAAAGCTGTTGATCTAATGACATAATGCTTCTGTGAATTTTGGTGTGAGGAGCAGAAGGAGGGAGAGTTGTAGGGAGGGACAATATGTTGCAAGTAAGGAGATGGTGGTCAGAAAGAGGAAAGGGGGAGTTTGTGAAGTTTGAGAGAGTGCATCAATAGGTATGAGGAGCAGAAGGAGGGAGAGTTGTAGGGAGGGACGATATGTTGCAAGTAAGGAGATGGTGGTCAGAAAGAGGAAAGGGGGAGTTTGTGAAGTTTGAGAGAGTGCATCACTGTAAAAATGTATTATGTACATAAGAACAGTCTTCAGGTTTAAGGTGTCACAACCTGTAAAGGTGTATCTGACTTATTGGATCCTCTCTGCCTTCATTGTCACCTTTGTCCACTGTTGACATTGTGGCTTTACTTACTTGATTACTTGGAGTTGGAGAAGTAGAATCCCTTCTGGTGAAAATTGAAGGGAGTGAAGGCTGTTCAATGCCTAGTTGTGAACAAAAGACTTTGATGTCATCTGGAGATTGATAAATTGCAACTTGATTATTTTTGGATACTTTTAAGTAGAATGGATAATCCCAACAATAAGGGATACCCAAATCTCTAAAATGTAAAGTGAGATATTCAGTATCTCGCCTTTCAGCTAAGGTATGTGGGCTCAAATCAGGGAACACTTGAATGGAATGTCCATTGAATGATATATTCTGATTCTGTCAGTATTTTCTCTTTGTCAAAGAAGTGATGAAATCGCACTATTATGTCTAGGGTGGGGGGGGGCAGATATTTTAGGAGTCATTTGTAAAGTTCTATGAGAACAATCGAGTGGGATTTCTCCCAGTGTATCTGAGACCAGGAGGTGGGCAAATAGCTTTTGTAAGTAGCTTAAGATGTGATCAGAGGCTATTTGCTCAGGATATCCTCTAAATCTAAGATTCTAGCAACGGCCTCTATTATCAATATCTTCTATCTGTGATTGTAGCTGAAATATTACAGATTCTTGTGAGGGGTGCATTCTTCTCTTGGGATGCTGAGGGTTGAGTAGATGTTGACTATGTCCCTGCATTAGAGGACTCTAGGTAAAGCTCACCCTCAAGTGTTTTTAAAAAGGAGCTCAAACTGTACCCTGCATCTGTGAGGGTCTTTAGAAGTTTCTCAGACTTCTGTGACTTCTTAGATGCCATTATGCCTCTTTTCTTCTTGGCTCAGCAGATGGAAAACATACTATCTATAAGGATACAGAAATGTTGTAGATGTTTCCAATATTCTGAGACCAGGAGGTGGGCAAATAGCTGTTGTGTCATGGATTTCTCTCACCTTCTTCTGTCCCTTTAAATTTACCTGTGCTCACACCTAGCAAGGTTATATAATGTCTGGACACGCCTCTTTCCTTGCTTCAGTATTGTTACCTGTTTGTACTAGATGCATGCAGACCTACCAGAAGGAATTACTATTTCTCTCTCTACTAAAACCTTTTTCCAAAGGTTTACCTTAAACAAGAAGAAGCTACCTGCATTACAATTTGGATTCCTACAGTTAATCCCTAATTGTTTGGACTGCTTTCTAGCCTTGATCTGTACTGCTGAATCCCCCTTTCACACGGACTAACTATTGCCATTCTCCAAGTGTCCCTACCTGAAACCACACTTCCGGACACAACTCTGGGAAATACAAGTAAGCTAACATAAGGACATTTATTCAAACCCCTTACTTGTTAGCTTGTTTTCGGCAACGGAGTTCCGCTACGAGCTTCCTAATCACGCCCCCAACACTCGCCCGTCTCCTTCCAACTAGACAAGCAGCGCCTCTGCGCTGCCCCGCCTGTCAGCTCACACTGCAGCGGAGACCGCTTGTGGAATAGCCTGTCAGCTCCTTCTAGTCTGCCGCTCCAACTAGCAGAAGACACGCTGCCTCCAATTGAACTTCTAATACCACTCTGAGCAGCTCATCGCACTGACACTGTGATCAGATTGCCAACCGCTTGCAGGCATTAACAGCAAAGGGAATAGTCACAGGACGTCATTCATCTCTCCCTCCTCACATCTCAAATAGAGTTAATACACAAACTCAGTGCTACAATCAAATTAAACCCAGAATTGCAATAGTTCATCAATAAGCTCTATAACAGTATCTTATCACTTTCCACAGCTAACCTGATTCAGAAATACTGATCAGGGAAATTCTAACCAAAAGTAACTCTGATCTGCCCAAAATACAAGATACATTGCAATTCCTCAGTGTATCTTCTTGCAAGGCATACATTCACTATTTTCTGCCGCAGTTGTGATCCACTCCATACACTTAGTCTTACATGTTGTAAGTAGCTTGAGATGTGATCAGAGGGTATTTGCTCAGGAACTCCTCTAAATCTAAGATTCTAGCAACGACCCCTTTTATTAATATCTTCTATCTGTAATTGTAGCTGAAATATAACAGATTCTTGTGAGGGGTGCATTCTACTCTTGGGATGCTGAGGGTTGAGTAGATGTTGACTTTGTCCCTACATTAGAGGACTCTAGGTAAAGCTCACCCTCAAGTGTTTTTAAAAAGGAGCTCAAACTGTGTCCTGCATCTTTGAGGGTCTTTAGAAGTTTCCCAGACTTCTGTGACTTCTTAGATGCCATTATGTCTCTTTTCTTCTTGGCTCAGCAGAGAGGGAAAACATACTATCTATAAGGATACAGAAATGTTGTAGATGTTTCCAACAGTCTTTTACAAAGAGGGTTATATTTTTTACTTTTATTTCCAAAGTATTGTTCAGTGTGTTAGTAGGAAGTCCCAGGAAATAATAACAATAAAAAAATCCTGTGTATCGATAGCAAACCTCAAAGGCTAAGATCAAATAAGCAGAGCGCATTATGATGCGCTATTTACTCATAAACAGTTCCCAAATCAAGTTTTTTATAGAAGCGAGGAGAGAAAAAGTCATACCAGGCTCTTATTTGGTAGTCCTGTGAAAAAAAAAAAATTCAACAGTGGGACAATTGTATTAATAGCGTTAATACTAGGGTTGCACCGATACCATTTTTTTAAGACCGAGTACAAGTACCGATACTTGTTTTCAATACTCGCCGATACCAATTACCGATACTTTTTTTTTAATGTCATGTGACAGTTTACCAAGCACAATACAGACTAATTATTTAAGATTCCTTCTTTATAATTATGAATGACTGTAGCTCAAAAGACATTATGAAATAATAAAACAGGTTTTATTTGTCACAAAGATCACAGAACATGTTTAGAAATAAAAATATTACAATAAAATATATTAACAACAACAATAAATAACAAATATAAAATTGCAACCAACCAAAAGTGCCATACAGTAAAAAATAGAACAGAATACTGTTTAATCATGGTGAACAACACTATGGGCTAGATTATTTGACTGGTGAGCTTTACCAATGCTCTCATTACACATTAAAGGCTATGGAGTTGGAAATGTGAACAGAGCATTGGTAAAGCTTACCAATCAAATGTAATCTAAATCTAGTCCTATAATTGCAGGATGAGTGTTCATTGGGATTAACTTAATTTTTCCTATGAGTACTCTTCCTGCAATTATATAAGCTAACCTATGGATGTTCCTCAGAGTACAGTATGTTTTGAACATAATTGTGCAAGATGAGAACTAGCAGTATAAAAGGCAATCTAGCAATTAGAATATTTTTTCAAAAGTTAGTGGCAAGTTCTTTTTAAGGAACAGAACAGAAGCATCTCTGCATGTTCAGCTATAAGTCTGTTTTTGCTATCAGTAAGGAGGTTCAACTTTCCACACTACTACATGGGGCAGAAAGATATTTTTGGGCCATTTTAGCCAGAGCTGGAAATCTCAGTTTATTAACTGCCCAGTACTTCAGGGGTTTGTCTGAACGCAGTACAGTGATCTCTACTACAATAATACAAATAAGAGCAATTTGTATTGGCAGAACAGTAGTAAACAATTTTTAGTTTAGTCTCCACTCCAGCTTTAAATGAAATGGGAACATGCAGTTTGAAAAAAACACCACAAGATTTAAGTATCAGTGCATTTGCACGAGTACAAGTACTCATGCAAGTACTTGGTATCGGTACCGATACCGATACTAGTATCGGTATCGGTGCAACCCTAGTTAATACATATATTTCTTCTTACCCCAATCTTTAGTCAAGTTTAGGATTGTTAGTTATGAGGTGATCTGTGTCTTATCAGGGCCTTACTATGTAATGGTGCTCAAAGCTGTATTTATATTTGCACCAGAGGTGTGGAGTAAGGCCTAACAGTCATTGCCTTCATCCGTGGATATCTCTCTCTATAATGAATGTCTGTTCCGAGCTTTGTCCTCTGAGATGCCAACAGTGCAGTATCCACTGTTTGATTAGGGCCCTGTTGTGTGTCTAAAGTGGCATGTAGTGCAAAAAGGGTTAAGCAATAGAGTAGTTTCTAGACAGAGCAGAGTTCAGCAGCAGGCTAACAATTGAAACAATAGTAATTAGAGCACCCAGGAGTACACAGAGCACAACCTATACTAGGGCAGTAAGAATAGAAAGAAGTTACCTTAACCCCTTAATGACCGAGGACGTGCAGGGTACGTCCTCAAAAAAAAGGCAGTTAACGCCTGAGGACGTACCCTGCACGTCCTCGGTGTGGAAAGCAGCTGGAAGCGATCCTGCTCGCTTCCAGCTGCTTTCCGGTTATTGCAGTGATGCCTCGATATGGAGGCATCCTGCAATAACCTGACATGGCCATCCGATGCAGAGAGAGCCACTCTGTGGCCCTCTCTGCACCGGACATCGATGGCCGGTATCGTTGGTGGGTGGGAGCCGACTTGGGAGGCGGGTGGGCGGCCATCGGTGTGCCGTGTGACGTTGAGGGGGGCGGGATCGGGGGCGGGACCGTCGGGGGCGCGCACGGACGCGCGCGCGTGCACGGAGGGTGGCGGGCGGGCGCGTGCACGGGGCGGGAGCGGGTGGGAACCGCTACACTACGGAAAATGAATTAAAAGTTAAAAGTTAAAAGTAGCATAAGCACAACAAAAAAAAACACAAAAAGAGATCGTGGAGGGGTGGGGGGTTGGTTTTTGTGTGGGGGGAAGCTACACTACAGAAACGTTAAAAAAATGTACAACAAAAACATTTTTTCTTATAAACTGGGTACTGGCAGACAGCTGCCAGTACCCAAGATGGCGCCAATTAAGTTAGAGTGGGAGGGTTATAGAGCTGTTTGGGGGGGATCAGTGAGGTTGGGGGCTAAGGGGGGACTTTTACACAGCAGCATATTTAAATATGCTTTTAAAAATACCACCAAAAAACAAATATAGCTTTTATTTTAGTACTGGCAGACTTTCTGCCAGTACTTAAGATGGCGGGGACAATTGTGGGGTGGGGGAGGGAAGAGAGCTGTTTGGGAGGGATCAGGGGGTCTGATGTTTCAGGTGGGAGGCTGAGCTCTACACTAAATCTAATATTAACCCTGCAAGCTCTCTACAAGCTACCTAATTAACCCCTTCACTGCTAGCCATAATACACGTGTGATGCGCAGCGGCATTTAGCGGCCTTCAAAATACCAAAAAGCAATGCCAAAGCCATATATGTCTGCTATTTCTGAACAAAGGGGATCCCAGAGAAGCATTTACAACCATTTGTGCCATAACTGCACAAGCTGTTTGTAAATGATTTCAGTGAGAAACCTAAAATTGTGAAAAATTTTACGTTTTTTTTAATTTGATCGCATTTAGCGGTGAAATGGTGGCATGAAATATACCAAAATGGGCCTAGATCAATACTTGGGGTTGTCTACTACACTACACTAAAGCTAAAATTACCCCAAAAAGCTCCCTACATGCTCCCTAATTAACCCCTTCACTGCTGGGCATAATACACGTGTGGTGCGCAGTGGCATTTAGTGGCATTCTAATTACCAAAAAGCAACACCAAAGCCATATAAGTATGCTATTTCTGAACAAAGGGGATCCCAGAGAAGAATTTACAACCATTTAAGCCATAATTGCACAAGCTGTTTGTAAATAATTTCAGTGAGAAACCTAAAGTTTATGAAAAAATTTGTGAAAAAGTGAACGATTTTTTTTATTTGATCGCATTTGGCGGTGAAATGGTTGCATGAAATATACCAAAATGGGCCTAGATCAATACTTTGGGTTGTCTACTAAAAAAAAATATATACATGTCAATGGATATTCAGAGATTCCTGAAAGATATCAGTGTTCTAATGTAACTAGCGCTAATTTTGAAAAATAATGGCTTGGAAATAGCAAAGTGCTACTTGTATTTATTGCCCTATAACTTGCAAAAAAAGCAAAGAACATGTAAACATTGGGTATTTCTAAACTCAGGACAATATTTAGAAACTATTTAGCATAGGTGTTTTTTGGTGGTTGTAGATATGTAACAGATTTTGGGGGTCAAAGTTAGAAAAAGTGGGTTTTTTTTCAATTTTTCCTCATATTTTATAATTTTTTTTATAGTAAATTATAAGATATGATGAAAATAATGGTATCTTTAGAAAGTCCATTTAATGGCGAGAAAAACGGTATATAATATGTGTGGGTACAGTAAATGAGTAAGAAGAAAATTACAGCTAAACACAAACACAGCAGAAATGTAAAAATAGCCTTGGTCCCAAACGGACAGAAAATGGAAAAGTGCTGTGGTCATTAAGGGGTTAAATAGACGCAGGCTCACACCAATGAGTGTGCACAGGTGTGCTCAGGGAAAATCAGAGCGGCACTTGTGGCACGTGGCGATGACATCACCACCACATGCGGCACAACAACCTCAATAGGCCATGGCAATGGTATTCTTAGTTGAAAGCTAAACCTAGGAGGTTCATATGCTAATTTCTTAGACCTTGAAGGCCGCCTCTAATCCGACAGTTTTTCACCACTAGAGGGCATTAGTTTATGTGTTTCATATAGATAACATTGAGCTCACGCACGTGAAGTTACCTAAGAGTGAGCACTGATTGGCTAAAATGCAAGTCTGTTAAAAGAACTGAAATAAGGGGGATACAAGGTAATTACAGAGGTAAAACATGTATTATTATAACTGTGTTGGTTATGCGAAACTGAGGAATGGGTAATAAAGGGATTATCTATCTTTTTAAATAACACAAATTCTGGTGTTGACTGTCCCTTTAAAGTTTTCTTTTGTGCATATATTATAGTGGAATATTTTATGGAGTTTTTTGTTTGTTTGATAAGGTTGTGAAGGCATTTTTGTGATGCCCATATCCTTGACAGTGGAATTTGTATATGTGTTGAGAATTATAAGGTTTTTTGAGTTGCAATGTTGCAGCAAGCTATTTCAACAAGATTTGTTTTACAAATAAAATTTTCTTAAAGGAACTCTAAACCCACATTTTTTTCTTTCGTGATTCAGATAGAGCATGCAATTTTAAGCAACTTTCTAATTTACTCCTTTTATCATTTTTTCTTTGTTCTCTTGCTATCTTTATTTAAAAGGCATGAATGTGATGCATAGGAGCCGGTCCATTTTTGGTTGAGAACCTGGGTTATGCTTGCTTATTGGTGGGTAAATGTAAGCCTCCAATAAGCAAGCACTTTACATGGTGCTGAACCTAAAATGGGCTGACTGCTAAGATTTACATTCCTGCTTTTAAAATAAAGATAGCAAGAGAACAAAGAAAAATTGATAAAAGGAGTAAATTAGAAAGTTGCTTAAAATGTCATGCTCTATCTGAATCATGAAAGAAGAAATTTGGGTTCAGTGTCCCTTTAATTATAGACATTGACCATGTTGCTTAACTGTAAGCCAGATTCTATTGCAGTTGTAAAGTTTAGCTTAGTATTTATCTACAAACCTTCCCTTAAACTGTAATGATAAAATTATATATATTTTGTCAACTGGAATAGGTGTTTTTCCTTTATTATGCAATGCTAAACCTATACAGAAATAAGCACCATAAGTTCTCAGTTAAATTATGTAAATGTAGTTAACCATTCAATAAATAAAACTCTTTTTAAAGCTTTAATAAACTATGTAGTATAATAAAACTGATATAATAATTTAGCAGTAAAGATATATATCCCATAATGGTAGAGCATAACTTCAGATCCCATTACAATAACTATCATATTAAAATATATATTTTTAAAAGTTTCTATTTAGTTAATTTCAGTCTTTCTTGTTTGAGGGTGGTCCTCTAACAATATAATTTACGCCTTATAAGTGCCAAATGTGAGAATGCTTCAATAGACATAGCTGTGCTGTAACAGATGGAGAACAAACATACTGTATGATATCTTAATGATTATTAAGAAAAAGTGAGGACATACTGTATTAAAATTCCTTTGGTTCATTTCAGGGAGTTCTGTTTTATGTCTACATAGTAGTCTAGAAAACACTTGTGCACAGCAGCTGCACCCCATGGTTAACCAAAATGGCAAGCAGTAGAAAATATATATATATACATCTATCTATGTTCAGTAATAATGCAATAAAATTCTCACCTCCTCTGTTCGCTATGTTTGACACTGCATTACCACACTTGTAAAACATATAAAATATATATATTTGTGTATTCATTTCAAAACATATAGGGCTAGATTACAAGTGGAGCGCTAAATATCGCTTGCATGCAATTCAAGTCTGGTGAGTACTATCTTTGGGGTTTAGTGATAGGCTTTGTTTTGGTGTTTTATTTAGTTTTTTTTAGAAAAGGGCTTTTTTTGGATAGCAAAATAGCTAAATAACCTTCTAGGTGTGATACATAACCAAATGCCCTTTTCATGGCAATTTTTAGAGTACTATTTTTTTAGATAGACTTTTTGGGGAATGTGGGGTTACCTGTATTGTAGAATGGGCTAGTATTTTCTTTTTATGAAAAAGAGCTTAATCACTTTAGGGCAATGCCCTACAAAAAAAGCCCTTCTAATGTATATTGCTGTAGTTTATTTTAGTGTTAGTATAGGGTTTTTATTTTGGGGTGTTTTTTTTTTTAAGTGGGTCTTTAGTTTTAGAATAGGTATAACTGTCTTTTATATTTTTGGTATTTTTTTCTCATGCAATGTTAGTTTTTTAATGTTAGGGTTTTTTTTAGGTAATGCTAGTTTTTGTTTTGTTTTTGGTAACTTTGGGTGTTAGGTAAGGCAGATTTATCTTTGTGAAGGACACAAGCAAATATATACCAACTAATACTCTGGAACTCTGCACAATCTTCAGAGTTTTCCAAAGTTGACCTGACCTCAGACAGGAATCTTTTCTGCAATTCCATTTAGACAATGTCACAGCAGTGGCGTATTTCATTTATTAGGGAGGAACTCAAAGTTCATTATTGGTGAGGTATGTGTCATACATCATCAGCTGGGCAGAATGTCATTATTGAATTCTGCCATCCATATTCTGGGTGTGAACAACTAGAAGGTGGATTTTCTCAGCTATCAGCCTCTTCACCCAGGTTAATGGTCTCTGAATCAGGACGTTTTTGACCAAAATCGTGAGATGTTTGGGTCTGCCAGAGATAGATCTAATTGCCTCTAACTTGAATGACAAACTCATTATTGTGCCAGAATCAAACAGGTACAAGCCTCAGCAAATCTGATTGCTCCAGCATGGCCTTGCAGGATTTGATATGTGGATCTGGTTCAGATGTCCTTGTGCACACCTTGGAGGCTTCCTCTAAAAAGGGATCTTCTCTCTCAAGGTCCTTTCTTTTATCAAGATCTAAGACTTCTGAATATGACAGCATGGTTATTAAATGCTTAATTCTGTGTCAGAGATGTTTTTCTGACAAGGTTATTCATATCTTGATAAAGGCTAAGAAACATATTACCAGACATACGGCTAGATTTAGAGTTTGGTGTTAGATGTCAAAACCAGCGTTAGGGGCTCCTAACACTGGTTTTGGGCTACAGCTGGTATTTAGAGTCATTCAGGAAAGGGTCTAACGCTCACTTTACAGCCGCGACTTTTCCATACCGCAGATCACCCTACGCCAATTGCGTATCCTATCTTTTCAATGGGATCTTTCTAACGCCGGTATTTAGAGTCTTGGCTGAAGTGAGCGTTAAAAATCTAACGACAAGACTCCAGCCGCAGCAAAAAGCCAGGAGTTAAGAGCTTTCTGGGCTAACGCCGGTTTATAAAGCTCTTAACTACTGTGCTCTAAAGTACACTAACACCCATAAACTACCTATGTACCCCTAAACCGAGGCCCCCCCACACCGCCGCCACTCTAATAAAAAATTTTAACCCCTAATCTGCCGACCGCACACCGCCGCAACCTACATTATCCCTATGTACCCCTAATCAGCTGCCCCTAACACCGCCGACCCCATATTATATTTATTAACCCCTAATCTGCCCCCCCAATGTCGCCACTACCTTACCTACACTTATTAACCCCTAATCTGCCGACCGGACCTCACTGCTACTATAATAAAGTTATTAACCCCTAATCCGCCTCACTCCCACCTCAATAACCCTATAATAAATAGTATTAACCCCTAATCTGCCCTCCCTAGCATCGCCGACACCTAACTTCAAGTATTAACCCCTAATCTGCCGACCGGACCTCACCGCTACTCTAATAAATTTTTTAACCCCTAAAGCTAAGTCTAACCCTAACCCTAACACCCCCTAAATTAAATTAAATTTAAATCTAACAAAATAAAATAAATCTTATTAAATAAATTATTCCTATTTAAAGCTAAATACTTACCTGTAAAATAAACCCTAATATAGCTACAATATAAATAATAATTATATTGTAGCTATTTTAGGATTTATATTTATTTTACAGGCAACTTTGTATTTATTTTAACCAGGTACAATAGCTATTAAATAGTTAATAACTATTTAATAGCAACCTAGTTAAATAATTACACAATTATCTGTAAAATAAATCCTAACCTAAGTTACAATTAAACCTAACACTACACTATCAATAAATTAATTAAATAAATTACCTACAATTACCTACAATTAAACCTAATACTACACTATCAATAAATAAATTAATTACAAATAAATACAATTAAATACACTAACTAAAGTACAAAAAAATAAAAAAATCTAAGTTACAAAAAATAAAAAAAATAATTTACAAACATAATAAAAATATTACAACAATTTTAAACTAATTACACCTACTCTAAGCCCCCTAATAAAATAACAAAGCCCCCAAAATAAAAAAATGCCCTACCCTATTCTAAAATTAAAATTGAAAATCTCTTTTACCTTACCAGCCCTTAAAAGGGCCTATTGCGGGGCATGCCCCAAAGAATTCAGCTCTTTTGCCTGTAAAAAAAAACATACAATACCCCCCCCAACATTACAACCCACCACCCACATACCCCTAATACCCCTAAGAAGTCCAGAAGAGGCTCCAAAGTCTTCATCCTATCCGGGCAGAAGAGGAGATCCGGACCGGCAAACATCTTCATCCAAGCGGCATCTTCTATCTTCATCCATCTGACGAGGAGCGGCTCCATCTTCAAGACCTCCGGCGCGGATCCATCCTCTTCTTCCGAAGTCCTAACACAGAATGAAGGTTCCTTTAAGGGACGTCATCCAAGATGGCGTCCCTCGAATTCCGATTGGGTGATAGGATTCTATCAGCCAATCGGAATTAAGGTAGGAGAAATCTGATTGGCTGATTTAATCAGCCAATCAGATTGAGCTCTCATTCTATTGGCTGTTCCGATCAGCCAATAGAATGTGAGCTCAATCTGATTGGCTGATTGGAGCAGCCAATCGGATTGAACTTGAATCTGATTGGCTGATTCCATCAGCCAATCAGATTTTTCCTATCTTAATTCCGATTGACTGATAGAATCCTATCAGCCAATCGGAATTCGAGGGATGCCATCTTGGATGACGTCCCTTAAAGGAACCTTCATTCTGTGTTAGGACGTCGGAAGAAGAGGATGGATCCGCGCCGGAGGTCTTGAAGATGGAGCCGCTCCTCGTCGGATGGATGAAGATAGAAGATGCCGCTTGGATGAAGATTTTTGCCGGTCCGGATTTCCTCTTCTGCCCGGATAGGATGAAGACTTTGGAGCCTCTTCTGGACTTCTTCTTGCCGGATAGGATGAAGATTTCGGGACCCTCTGAAGGACCGATCGGTGATACCCAGTGTGGTGAAGACAAGGTAGGAAGATCTTCAGGGGCTTAGTGTTAGGTTTATTTAAGGGGGGTTTGGGTTAGATTAGGGGTATGTGGGTGGTGTGTTGTAATGTTGGGGCTGGGTATTGTATGGTTTTTTTTACAGGCAAAAGAGCTGAATTCTTTGGGGCATGCCCCGCAAAAGGCCCTTTTAAGGGCTGGTAAGGTAAAAGAGCTTTACAATTTTAATTTTAGAATATGGTAGGGCATTTTTTTTATTTTGGAGGGCTTTGTTATTTTATTAGGGGGCTTAGAGTAGGTGTAATTAGTTTAAAATTGTTGTAATATTTTTATTATGTTTGTAAATTTTTTTTTTATTTTTTGTAACTTAGCTTTTTTTATTTTTTGTACTTTAGTTAGTTTATTTAATTGTATTTATTTGTAGGTATTTGTAGGTAATTTATTTAATTAATTTAATGATAGTGTAGTGTTAGGTTTAATTGTAGATAATTGTAGGTATTTTATTTAATTAATTTATTGATAGTGTAGTGTTAGGTTTAATTGTAACTTAGGTTAGGATTTATTTTACGGTAATTTGGTAATTATTTTAACTAGGTAGCTATTAAATAGTTATTAACTTTTTAATAGCTATTGTACCTGGTTAAAATAAATACAAAGTTGCCTGTAAAATAAATATTAATCCTAAAATAGCTACAATATAATTATTATTTATATTGTAGCTATATTAGGGTTTGTTTTACAGGTAAGTATTTAGCTTTAAATAGGAATAATTTATTTAATAAGAAATAATTTATTTCGTTAGATAAAAATTATATTTAACTTAGGGCGGTGTTAGGGTTAGGGTTAGACTTAGCTTTAGGGGTTAATAACTTTATTATAGTAGCGGTGAGGTCCGGTCGGCAGATTAGGGGTTAATAATTGTAGGTAGGTAGCGGCGACGTTGGAGGCTTCTATTGACAAGGCAGCTCCATATTCTTCTTTGCACACTTTTTCAAAGTTTTATCACTTTGACTTCTATGCTGTAGTGCCTTTACAGTTTGTCCCCCATATTTCACACTAGTTTTGTGGGCTTCACACCTTGGGTATTGATTCCCACACATGATGACTCATGTACTTTTATTATCTGATGAAAGAAAACCAAATTTATGCTTACCTGATAAATAAAAAAAATCCCTTGGTTTGCCCTGTTTTATCTTTTCTGCTTTTCTGTTTTCCTCATCTACTCATCTACTTGGTTATATGTATGAATAAGGATCATCAAAAGTGGGAGGGATTTGGGGTTTCTTTGGCTCCTCCTAGTGATCAGGAGGGGAATTCTAATATGTGATGACTCATGGACACTCATCATCATGAAATAAATTAATTTATCAGGTAAGCATACATTTTGTTTTTCTAAAAAAATCAGAAAGACCAGCTAGCTTTTTGACAACCTAGGCCAATTGTTTTGGCAAAATAGGTATGCTTGTTTTTTTATAGTATATGCTTAAAGGGATAGTCTCTTTTCTCAGTGCATTCAGACAGTTTTTAACAGCTAGACAGCTAGTTCATGTGTGCCATATAGATAGCATTGTGATCACTCCTGTGGATTCACCTAGAAGTCATCATTGATTGGCTAAAATGCAACTCTGTCAAAAAATCTGTGCCATATAGATAACATTGTGATCACTCCTGTGGATTCACCTAGGAGTCATCATTGATTGGTTAAAATGCAAGTCTGTCAAAAAAAAAACTGAAACAAGGGGGCAGTCTGCAGAGGCTTAAATACAAGGTAATCACAGAGTCAGAAACATTATATTAATATAACCATGCTGGTTCTGCAAAACCTGGGAATGGGTAATAAAGGAATTATCTATCTTTTAAAACAATAAAAATTCTGGAGTAGACTGTTCCTTTTAAGTAAGCTTAGCTAAAGCCAAGCTAGAAACAAAGACCACCCATACAGGGTAAATACACTGTCTATAAAGAACTGAAATATTAAAAATTGCTATTATTGTACTGATGCAATCAGCCAATAGGATTGAAGTTTAATCCTATTGGCTGATCCAATCAGCCAATAGGATTGAGCTCGCATTCTATTGGCTGTTCTAATAAAGCTCTCTGGGATACAGAATTTCACAGGAGAGGTAAAGGGACAGTCAACGCAAAAATTGTTATTGTTTAAAAAGATAGATAACACCTTTACTATCCATTCCCCAGCTTTGCACAACCAACATTAATATATTAATATACTTTATAACATTTAAACCTCTAAATTTCTGCCTGTTTCTAAGCCACTACATACAACCTCTTATCAGATGCTTTTTTTATTAGCTTTTCACAACAGGAGACTGATAGTTCATGTGGGCATATAGATGACAATTTGCTCATACCCGTAGTTCTGGCAGACACTGCAATAATTGGCTAAAATGCAAGTCAATAGATAATAAATAAATAGCCATGTGATCAGGGGGCTGTCAAAAGAGGAATAGATACAAGATAATCACAGAGGTAAAAAGTACATTAATATAACAGTGTTGGCTATGCAAAACTGGGTAATGGGTAGTAAAGGGATTATCTATCTTTTTAAACAATAAACATTTTGGAGTTGACTGTCCCTTTAAGTAAAAGGTTTTGATATAAAATAGTTTAAAACTATTACACTATATTCAATTTGCACACTACTTATCTGTAAATATTGATAAGGATAAAAAATTGGGACTGTGAGGAATGATTATGTGTATGGTATTCATATTTATTGCATGTAATTACATAGTAACATAGTAGATAAGGTTGAAAAAAGACTGAAGTCCATCGAGTTCAACCTATACAAATCTAAAATACTTACAAAAAGCTCCAGTTAAGCTTAAATAACCCCATTAAAATGTGACCCATTTAATACTAGCAATCATATCCATGAATTTTGTTTATATACAGAAATTTATCCAGACTATTTTTAAATGTATCTATGGTATTGGCATTCACTACCTCCTTTGGTAATGAGTTCCACAATTTTATTGCTCTTACAGTGAAAAAACGTTTCCGTTGCAGGAGATTAAATCTCCTTTCCTCCAACCTTAAATTATGACCTCTTGTCAGAACCAATTTTCTTGGAATAAAAAGAGCTTCTGCCATCTCTGTATATGGGCCTTGAATATATTTATATAAAGTAATCATGTCACCTCTCAAGCGCCTTTTTTCTAAAGAGAACAGACCCAGTTTGGCTAGCCTCTCCTCATAGGTTAATTTCTCCAATCCCCTTATTAGCTTTGTGGCCCTTCTCTGAACTTTTTCTAGTTCTGCAATATCTTTTTTAGCAATCGGTCCCCAGAACTGCACTCCAAACTCAAGGTGAGGTCTTACCAGGGCTTTATATAATGACAGAATTATGCTTTCCTCCCTTGAATCAATGCCTCTTTTAATACATGCTAGTATCTTATTAGCCTTTGAAGCCGCTGCCCTGCATTGTGCACTCATCTTTAGCTTGTTATCTATTACTACTCCCAAATCCCTTTCCTCCTGTGTTTGGCTAAGTCTTGTCCCATTTAAAAAATACATAGCCTGCTTATTTTTACTTCCAAAATGTAGAACCTTACATTTTTCCGTATTAAATCTCATTTTCCATTCACTTGCCCATAGTTCTAATTTTAGCAAATCCCTTTGCAAAGAGAGTTCATCCTGCTCTGACCTAATGACCTTACTTAACTTAGTATCATCTGCAAAAATAGAGATGTCGCTATTTAATCCTTGCTCCAAGTCATTTATAAAAATATTAAAAAGAACAGGGCCCAGTACTGATCCCTGGGGGACGCCACTGATTACCTTTGTCCAATCTGAGTATGATCCATTTACTGCTACTCGTTGCTCCCTATCTTTTATCCAGTTATTTATCCATGAGCTAACATTTTCAGCTATTCCCAGTCCCTTAATTTTGTGCATTAATCTCTCATGTGGCACTGTATCAAATGCCTTTGCAAAATCTAAGTATATCACATCAACTGATTCCCCTTTATCTATATTTTTACTTACTTCCTCGTAGAATCTAATTAGATTAGTTTGACATGATCTATTTCTCCTAAAGCCATGCTGATTAGAACTCATAATCTTGTTTACACGAATATGCTCATCAATATAATCCCTTATAATCCCTTCAAATATCTTCCCCACTATTGATGTCAGACTAACTGGTCTATAGCTTCCTGGATCATCCCTGCTTCCCTTTTTGAAGAGTGGCACCACATCAGCTTTACGCCAATCCTGGGGTACCATGCCTGAGGATAATGAGTCTTGAAAAATTAAGAGTAAAGGTTTGTCTATAACAGTGCTAAGTTCACTTAACACCCTTGGGTGTATTCCATCTGGGCCTGGAGTTTTATTTACCATAATATTTTTTAGTTTTTTCCTGATATCCTCTAAACAAAACCCAGTTAGTGGTATGGACTGGCATGTTCTATTCTGTTCCAAAGTATCATTCAATGGTTCCTCTCTTGTGTATACTGAAGAAAAAAACTGGTTTAGTACCTCAGCCTTTTCCCTGTCATTATTTATCATGCTACCCTCCACACATTTTAATGTACCTATATTATCCTTCTTAGATTTTTTGCTATTTATGTACTTAAAGAACCTTTTAGGGTTAGACTTAGAATCCTTGGCAATTAATTTTTCATTTTCAATTTTGGCTAATTTGATTGCTTTTTTGCATGCTTTGTTACATTCCTTATAAATATTGTATGCTGAGTCTGTACTATTTTCTTTTAATAATTTAAATGCCCTACGTTTTTTCCTAATTTCTTTTAACACATTTTTATTTAGCCATAACGGCTTATTTTTTTTTATTTTTATTTTTATAACCATATGGTATGTATTGATATGTATATTTATTTAACAAATTTTTAAATATTATCCATTTATCCTCTGTATTTTTATTAGAAAATACATTGTCCCAATTTATATTATTTAATGATTTCCTTAAATCGTTGAATTTTGCTTTCTTGAAATTAAAAGTCTTAGTTAAGCCTTTAAAACACTGCATATGAAAAGAGATTTCAAATGTGACCATGTTATGATCACTGTTACCCAAATGTTCTTTAACTTCTATGTTTGATATTATATCTGTATTGTTTGATAGCACTAAATCCAATATAGCTTTACTCCTAGTTGGCTCCTCTATTAATTGTGACAAGAAGTTATCCCTGAGAACATTTAAAAATCTATCCCCCTTAGCTGAATTACTAGTTTCATTGGCCCAGTTTATATCAGGGTAGTTAAAATCTCCCATAATTACAGCACTGTTATTAGCAGCCTTACCTATTTGGATAAGTAGTTGAGTTTCCTCTGGGTCACTAATGTTGGGAGGCTTGTAGCATGTTCCTAGTAATATTTTTTTGTATACTTGAATTTTTTTTTAATGTAAATTGTATCGTTTTACAATTATTGATAGTAAGGTCCAGCTAGAATTGTGATTTATATTCCTAAACATGGGTCCTCTATATATATTGGAATAACCAATAAACCCAAAATATACATGCATAAGAAAGCTTATAATCCAGTATATGGAAGCGGTAGTAAAACAAAAAAAAAAATCCTTTAATTAACAAGTCTCCTTTGATTAGATGGACAAACAATTCTGATTGGATGGATAGATATGGAACTGGTAATAAAAGACGAGGTAAACCACTATTTGAACATCTTGAGAAATTTCGTTACGGCTGAAACGCGTAGTTTTGATTTGGACGGTCGATCCTTTAAACAAAAATAATTAAATACAGAGCGTTCTGTGAACTTCTGTCATCCGCATCCAGAACTTTACCTGAATTTGGATTGGAGTTTGGAGGTCATGTGAGCAAGGACGCAATGCACAACCACACCTAGCTGGCATGCCAGAGCCATTTACCCGCTATTCCCTACAGACCTGCCAGGTACAGACCGAAAAGAGATACATTTGTGGAGTCTAATAGCCCAGACAATGTGAACCTGGACAAAACCATCCTGAAGCCGCACACCCGCTAACCTCTACGGATCTATTAGGTACTGAGTAGTAGGAGGTACGTTTGGTGGTGAAAGCCTGGTAGAGACATATCGTTACCTTTGATCCATCTGTTGGACAAAGAACTACGTTGTGATAACATAGAACCGACACACAAGGCTTAAAGCGATAAGGATATTTACTTTTGGAGTGAATCCTTCTTATTAAACAGTGGTTTATATATTACTGGACTGAGAGCTGATCCCACAAATATCAAGGACCTTACATTTACTGTTTTTAGGTGTTTTATAATAATTATATAGTGTACCACCGGTGGATATATATATATATATATATATATATATATATATATATATATATATTGTGTAAATTAAATTGTATATTTTTAGATACTTTGTGCTTTTTTTCACCTTTTTTCACCTTAAAACTCAGATTATGAGTTTTGCGTTAGAAGCTATGCGGTGCTAACGAGCAGTTTTGTCTCAGCGCTCACTTATCTGCAGCGCTGATATTATGAGTTTTCAGAAACCCGTCGTTAAAAGGCAAGAAGTGAGTGTTGAGCAAAATTTTGCTCATTACCGCACTTCAATACCAGCACTGCTTAAGTCAGCGGTGAGCTGGTCGTACGTGCTCGTGCACGATTTCCCCATAGGAATCAACGGGGAGAGCCGGCTGAGAAAAAGTCTAACACCTGCAAAAAAGCAGAGTAAAACTCAGTAACGCAGCCCCATTGATTCCTATAGTGAAAAACATTTTATGTTTACACCTAACATCCTAACATGAACCCCAAGTTTAAACACCCCTAATCTTACACTTATTAACCCCTAATCTGCTGCCCTCGACATCGCTGACACCTACATTATACTTATTAACCCCTAATCTGCCGCTCCGGACATCGCCGCCACCTACATTATATTTATGAACCCCTAATCTGCTGCCCCCAACATCGCCGACACCTACATTATATTTATTAACCCCTAATCTGCCGCCCCAATGTCGCCGCCACCTACCTACACTTATTAAACCCTAATCTGCCGCCCCCATCGTCGCCGCCACTATATTAAAGTTATTAACCCCTAAATCTAAGTCTAACCCTAACACCCCCTAACTTAAATATAATTTAAATAAGTCTAAATAAAATTCCTATCATTAACTAAATAATTCCTATTTAAAACTAAATTCTTACCTATAAAATAAACCCTAAACTAGCTACAATATAACTAATAGTTACATTGTAGCTAGCTTAGGGTTTATTTTTATTTTACAGGCAAGTTTTTATTTATTTTAACTAGGTAGAATAGTTATTAAATAGTTATTAACTATTTAATAACTACCTAGCTAAAATAAATACAAAAGTACCTGTAAAATAAAACCTAACCTAAGTTACACTAACACCTAACACTACACTATAATTAAATAAATTAACTAAATTAACAACACTTAAATCAATTAAAGTACAAAACAAAACACTAAATTACAGAAAATAGTAAACAAATTACAAGATATTTAAACTAATTACACCTAATCTTATAGCCCTATCAAAATAAAAAAGCCCCCCAAAATAAAAAAAACCCTAGCCTAAACTAAACTATCAAAAGCCCTTAAAAGGGCCTTTTGCGGGGCATTGCCCCAAAGTAATCAGCTCTTTTACCTGGAAAGAAAAATACAAACAACCCCCCAACAGTAAAACCCACCATCCACACAACCAACCCCCCAAATAAAATACTAACTAAAAAAAACCTAAGCCCCCCATTTTGTATTTATTTCAGCTAGGTAGTTATTAAATAATTAATAACTATTTAGTAACTATTCTACCTAGTTAAAATAAATACAAACTTGCCTGTAAAATAAAAATAACAATGTAACTATAAGGGGTAGGGTGTACCGCTCACTTTTTGGCCTCTCAGGACAGACTCGTAATACCGGCGCTATTGAAAATAGACTTTACAAAGTTTACGTAAGTCGTTTTGCGGCAAGGCCAAAGAAGTGTGCGGTACACCTATACCTTCAAGACTCGTAATACCAGCAGGAGTAAAAAAAGCAGCGTTAGGACCGCTTGACGCTGCTTTTTCAGCCTAATGCACAACTCGTAATCTAGCCGTTTGTCTGGTGATACTTTGCTTTTTAGCGCAAGTAATTGTGTTTTTTACTTGATTTGTCCCTTTAAGTAAACTTGAGAACACCTGTAACTGATATAACTTCTCAGTTTGCAGCAACTACAAATTAAACTGAAAAGTTTTTACTACAGTTAAACTTGTTTGTGCCAGTACTTTAGTATATAATTCTTTTGTGTCAGTTAAATAAGTGTTTTATGAGTTTTTAGCAAACTTCACCTGAATAATTCAGCAACAGAAAATTTCAAAGACCATATTTAGTATAACCATTGCTGGACCTAAATCTAAATGTGTTACAATATAAAACAGAAAGTTCAAAAATGGAAATGTTATAATACTGAAATGACCCAATCTGAAGTGTAAAGTAATATAAAATACAAAGCACAAATTGTAAGTGTAACAAAATTCTCATATCGTGCAGTGCTAGTTTGCAATTTGTGTGTCTCCTTCATATACAGAAATGCAGAGAACAGTTAGACAAGTATAGCAAAATTTGTTTGACTAGTATCTTATGAGAGATCTTGCGGTGCTGGAGGGTTCTACCCTTTTTTTAGCATTCAGTAAGTTTAGGTGCTTTGAAGTCTGCACTAGAATTTTTCTCCATGCAGAAGAATCTTTTATTGTCAGGCACAGATTTTTTTTAATTAAATGTATTACTTCCATGTTTTCTTCTTAATATACAAAGTTAATAAAGTCTGACTCAAGATAGGGGGCACTATAACAGTCTGATGCAATGTGTGCATATATCAATATACCTATGTATAAATAAATGGTAACAATTTACCTATATTAACACACCTGTATATATATATATATATATATATATATATATATATATATATATATATATATATGTATGTATATATATATATATATATATATATATATATATATATATATATATATATATATATAAAGTTGTGGTTTGATACTACCTAAAATAACAAAATTAAAAAGCAGTCATATAAAAAAAGTGCATATACATATACAAAAAATGATTGTGTGTCTCTTGGTATAATTTGCACATATATTGAAAGGGAATAAAATACAGGCTATTGAGTATATTTAAAGGCAATCAATAGCCTATATTTTATGCCTGATGAAACAGTGTTTTGATACGTGTTGCATTAAGCTAAGGTGGGCAGCTAGCATATCCCATCTTAGGGTTCCATTGTGTTTTATACATATTTTTTTATTATTTTTTTAAATAAATTTGTTTTTATTATCAGTATCACCTCTGGAACCTTATTCAATTAGCCTTGTACATACCAATCACTCCCATAGGGAGTCCTTCGCTACAGAGACTGCTATCCTTCTGTTGCTGCAGTTCAATATCAGGGTACTGTGTTCCTGTGTTCCAGAGCTTTGGCTTATTGAGGTGACCAGTAAGCTGGGTTGCAACCAACTACCCAGCCTGCTCCTAATAGCACTGTCTGAGTGCTCCTCTCAAATGTGAGTACCCTAAGTAGGGTTTTTATTACAATTACTATATTATACTACTGGCACACACAGTCGCCCCTTTTGTTTGCTTATCCAGATTTTAGGATCCTATGTTCTGGTTATCCAAGACTGAGTGCTCCTCACAAATGTGAGTACCCTGATTAGGGCCATATCTGGGTTATTTTCATTGTGTTATTGGTACACACATGCGCCTCTCTTGTTCCTTATATCCTTCATGTTTTCTTCTTCCTTACCCTGTATCATGTAACAGCCATTAGCCAATCAAAACACATATATGGATATACTGCAAATTCTTGCACATTCTCAGTAGGAGCAGATGTCTAAGAAAGTGTTTATAAAAAAAAGATGTGCACATTGGAAAGTTTTTAAAATTGCATGCTCTATCTGAATCATGAAAGATTTGATTTTTTTTTACTTTAGTGTTTTTTTTTTAAACTTGTGTCAGGTCCATGTGCTCTTATGTTTAGTAATATATTATCAGCCATTCATGTGCAAAAAAATCTATTTGAAAAAATACCTAACAATACTTCCAATACTGTGAATTTCAGATTCAACATTTATATCACTTTAATTAATATTATTATCACTATATCAATTTAAATTAAGTTAAATTATAATACAAGTCTTTATGCTATAATACTCTAACTATACAAGATAAGATTATCTGCAAAAAAGCCCCTATAAATACAGTATTTGTTTAAACACATTGAATAATTTAAAGAAAGGTTTTCCTTGCTGCCGTTTCAAATGAACAGATTAAAAAATTGGTTGCAAGACAATGTTTATTATTGAGACTTTTCAGATGGCACATCCCCTTAATTATAAACATGTATACTGTCAGGACAGACAGCCATTTTGATGAAGCAAGCTGTGAATGCAGCCCCCAGCAACCACAATAACGCATACATGGTCTCTTGGCTATCTAAACTTATGCCCATCTGTCACCATGAGTCTGGGACTGTTCACAAGTTGGTTGGACCTTTTCAGTAACGCAGAGGTGCCAAACAGTGATGCGTTCTGTCAGTTGCATAATACTGTTCTCTAAGATGTCTCTCCATTTGTGACAGTTATGAACATTGTAACCGCATGCCTCTGTAAACTTGCTCACACTTGTTAACACCTGGGTGTTTAAAAAACAAACAAAAAAAACTACAGCTGGAAATGAAAGGAGAAGGAAACGGATATTTCAGTTAATTCCGGCAGCAACAAAGGCAAATCCCATTCAGAGAAAACTGTGGTAATCTCATAGTGAGCAAAAATGTAAAGACAACAGGCACAAAGTAACAGTGTAGGAAGATGTGAAACAGATTGAAATGTCCCTGTGAGAGCTTAAAAATGCATATAACAAAGAAGCATTATTTATTTTATTTTATTCATGATCAATATTTAAATAGGGGGAAATTATTATTATTATTATTTTTGTTAAGAATTTGTCATTATGGGACAAAAGTGCAAAATTATAATTATAATTTAACACTTTAGGAATGCAATATGCTACAGTCCTTTATGAAAGCCAAGTGTTAACCCCTTCACTACTGGGTTTTTCAGAGAAAAACCTGCCCAAAATACCAGAGAATTTTTAGTATTTTTGCTATCACTCCATTTAAACAGAAATAGAGCCTTATTTTTCTTTCTATTTACCTGTCAAAACTATATATGTTTTTAAGTAGTCAACCTAAGCTATTGATGTAGGCCCATTTTGGTATATTTCATGCCACCATTTCCCCGCCAAATCTGATCATATACATTTTTTTTTACCTTTTTCACAAATCTTGGGTCCCTGACTGAAATTATTTACAGACTGCTTGTGCAGCCATGACACAAATGATTGTAAAACATTCTCTGGGATCCCTTTTGTTCAGAAACAGCAGACCTGCATGGCTTTGCCATTGGTTTTTGGTAATTGCAGTGAAGGGGTTAATAAAGTAGCTTGAATGTTAATTTTAGCTTCAGTGTAGAGATTATCCTCTGTCAGGGTACCAGGAATCAGACTGAGACATGAAATGCAAAAATACTAACACATTTATTAATAATAACAAAAAATAATAGAGTCCAAAAGCCAAACAACAAGCCAAAAGTCAAATCCAGAGCTGGTAGTCAGACGAGCCGGGTCAGGAGCCAAAGCGAGTAGTCAGAGGACCCAGGGTCAGGAACTAAGAGAACAGCAGAATCAGGATCAAGCCAGGGATGAGGAACCAAAAGGGACGTCAAACAAGCCAGGTAATAGACATGAACTGGAACACAGGAACTCGTAAAGAAGTCTGAGACAACGCAAGGGCAAGCACTTAAATAGGCAATGATGACATCATAATTCTTGGACTGCAACATGTCTCTCACTGATGATGTTCTCCAGTTTGGCCTTAGAGGGCACCTAAGTAAGTGAGCAGCATTACACACTCTGCAGCAGAGAGACAGGTGAGTAAAAATGGCAGCCAGCAGCAAATAGCAAACAAAAGCAGAGTAAAACCCTGACACCTTCCCACCTGACACCTCCCTACCTGATCCATCCCAAACAGCTCTCTTACCTCCCTCACTCCCCACTGGTCACCACCATCTTAGGTACTGGCAGACAGTCTTCCAATTAGAAGATTTAAGGCTTTTTCAGCAGTGTAGAATCTCCCTTACCATCCAACCTCCCTGATCCCTACCAAACAGCTCTCTAACACTCCCCCCTCTAACTAGTGCAGCCATCTTAGGTACAGGCAGCTGTCTGCCAGTACCTATAAAATGTCATTATTATTTTTTATTATTATTATTATTTTCTGTAGTGTAGTGGTCCCCCCACTTCACCACCTTCAGTGATCCTTAGTTTGGGACCCACACCCCTACCCCACATTTTTTTCTGTAGCATAGTGGTCATTTCCTCCTTCTCCCTTTATTTTTTATTTTTTGTGTGTAGGGTCTTCCCACTCCCACCCCCTACCTCTTCACTTCCCCCTCCACTGCTGGACCACCCACCCATCTCCCGGATCCCCTCCTACACCTCCCGCCAGCACCAGCAGATGATCATAACAGAAGGTGACACACACAGTATGGAACAGGATCACTGATCGCACTCTGGTTTACATATGCGGGCAGATGCCTGGAGCTCAGGAACTCCAGCTCTCAGTTGTAACTTAACAGCCAAGACTGCTGGAGATTCCTGCAGATCAGTCGTATGTAAACGTTGTGTATGTATGTGTATATGTGTTATATAAATAGTATAGAACAAAGCACTCACTGGTCTTATCAAGTGTTCAAATCTTGCAATTTATTCCAAAGTGACGTTTCGGGCGTGTACACCCCTTCATCAGACTAACAATAGTGAATCACACAACAAACATTTTAAAGTGTATAGAGCCCCACCCACTGACAAAAAAATGCCAAAGAGTTACCATAGTAACATCATAACAAAAACATTCAATTGAGATAGTGATAGTAAATGCAGCAATATACCATAGTTACATTTTTAGAGTGATAATCTTATATACAGTGTACATATATGACACACCAATGACTGAATACAGTTGATACAAGCTCAGGCTCTGATCCTGAAAGCACTGAACCCCATGGTCTGATTCCCCAACAATCACATTCGTCACAGCCTTTTTTAGGGGTGACTACAAGAGCGGCCCAAAGAAGACACGGAGCAGATCACAAACGAGAAGGGGAGGCTTTTGGAGGAAGGCCCCCCTTCCATCCCTGGTACAGGAGGATATAGTCATAAACATCAGTTCCTATACCCTATCTGATTTAGAACTGGGAGTATTGAATAAAGGACTATCTTTCGTACCTTCATCACACATTGATGATTTTGACCTGTATGTTGACAATATAAAGTTTCAACGCCAATTAAAACTTGGTGATTTCTTTCAAAATGCACCAAAAGAAGAAAAAATCTACCCATTCAAACCACAGAGCACATTTGACCCATCTACTACCAATTCGAGTATACGGACCTACACGAGACTCATACAACAATATGTTGAACAATGTAGGACCATCCCCTTTAAACATAACTTCACAAAAGAAGAGCGAGAGGCAGTCACTAAACTCTCTAAGAACACAGACATTGTGATACACCCAGCTGACAAGGGTGGTGCAGTCGTGATACAGAATTATCAGGACTACAAAGGAGAAATTCTGAAACAACTTACGGATTCTCACACTTACAAACGACTGTAGGTGACCCTACATAAAATTAAAACAAGAGATTGACACTATGGTAGAGGATGCACATGAGAAAGGTTGGGCTGACACTAATACCAAACATTGGTTGATAGTGGGACATCCAGTAAGACCAATCATGTACACCCTACCAAAAATTCACAAGGATGTAAGATCACCTCCCGGCCATCCCATAGTGTCTGCCAGAGACTCGCTACTCCAGCTATTAGCCATATTTTTGGACCATATATTACAACCCATGGTAACAAATATGAGATCCTACTTAAGACACTCTTGGGCTTTGATTGATCTATTGTCACAAATTACAGAGATAACATCTGATGACTTCCTAGTAAGTATGGATGTTAATAGTCTCTGTGATACCTCAAGATGAGGGCATAGAAGTGATTCTGAACTGTCTACTTAAATATCCATATGTGGGACCTCCTTCTGAGTTCATTAAGCAACTGTTGATGACATGCCTTAAAAACAACTATTTTCTATTTGAGAACATGTATTATCTACAACGCAACTTATATATATAGAACATGTGGAAGAAGAGGGGCTACAGGTGTACCAACATCCTAAGGTGATTTTGTATCACCAATATATCAATGATATACTATTAATATGGAGAGATGATGAGCAGACACTCAGGGAATGGGTGAACACATTGAATGGGTCTAATTGCGCAACCAAACTCAAGATCTCTGCAAGTAAGACAACAATTGATTTTTTAGATCTACGGATCTATAAGGAAAATAGCAGACTGGGTACCACACTCTTCCAGAAAAATACAGACAGAGACTTTATACTGCATGCTAATAGCAGTCATCCCAGATCACTGGTAAGAACAATTCCCAAGGCCCAGATGTTAAGGGTAGCAAGGAAGAATTCATCAGATGCACAGAAGGATCTACAACTCAAACAGATGGAAGTTAAGTTTGTTGCAAGGGGATATAAGAATGAAGATATTGTCTTGGCAAAGAGAGCAGCCACACAGGTGACACAGGAAGAGCTTATGACAACCACAAGTAATAGAGAGGATACTGTGATGATGAATTTCACCACTACCTACTCCCCACAACTGAGAAAGATGGGGAATCTATTGAATCAGGATTGGCATGTAGTCAATAGTGATTTGTCTTTACCATCTGGGAAATATGCTCCACCAAGAGTTGGTTTTAAACGTGGCAAAGCCTGCATGACTTGGTAGTACTGACTGATCCTCAACACTGTTATAAGAAACAATCCTGGCTACAACCTACTAAAAAGGGATCTTACAGATGTCCTAGCTGCATTACCTGTCATTCACTGATACAATGCAACAATTTTAGAAACCCACATACCAACCAGAGATACCAGATAAAACACTACTTCACATGTACCACCCCATATATAATATACATGTTGAATTGCATCTGTGGTTTGTTTTATGTGGGGAAAACATCAGATGATATAAAGAAAAGAATGGCAAAACAATGGAGCGCCATTCGTGCGGCCATAAACAAAGGAAAAAGCGACCAACCAGTGGCAGGACATTTTGCAGAAAAAGGACATACGGTCAAAGATCTGAGGTTCCAATTGATTGACCACGTTCCACCATTATCTAGAGGAGGTGACAGGAACAAATGACTCATGCAAAAAGAGGCACGATGGTTCTATAAGTTGGACACAGTCCACCCAAGAGGACTTAATGCAAGTGTGGACTGGCACTATTTCTTATAGATTGATGGATCCTGGTTCCCCCACATGCCTATAACTTTAGAGATACTTTTGTGTCTACTTCATGGTTTTTGTCCAATGGATTCAGTGAACATACTTGGTCTACAGATCTGAGACTTACACTAGTTTGATTGTTACATAATTGTTATAAATTTGATTGTAATTTTTTTCTTTTTTATGTTAATTTTTATTCATTTTTTATTTTTCATTCTCTGCATTTCTCAATAGGACCTCTAGACATCTCTTTTTTGATGTTTCAGTCTATCATATATAATGCCATCATTAAGTTTAATGTATATGCTACTTTGTGTTTGCCTGTATATGTTATTTGACACCTAAGTGTGGTTGATCTATACAGAGCCCCTATAGCTAGATACTCTTGATTATATACAGTGCAATTTGCTATTCAGATCCCCTTCATATAGGGTCTCAACACATATCTTATATATACCTTTATTCTTTGCACTGGTCTCCTTAAATCTGCATTGACACATAGTTCTCTGTTTATATTTTTTTTGCCCCTTGCACTATTATTCAACCATGATGTCATGCTTATCCCCTCCCATGTTTTCTTTGTTGTTCTAGGGATCTCCTCTTGAGGATAACACTAATGGGCCATTTTATCAAGCTCTGTATGGACCTTGATGCCCCTTGTTTCTAAAGACCACTGCTCCATAACTTGTCCGCCTGCTCTGAGGCAGCGGAGAGAAATCAACCTGATCAAATACGATCGGGTTGATTGACATCCCCTGCTAGCGGCCGCAAATCTGCACTCGGCTCATTGCACCAGCTATTCACAAGAACTGCTGGTACAATGATAAATGCTGACAACGTATGCTGTCAGCATTTATCAATGTGCAGCGGATATGATACGCTACATTGTATCATGTCCACTCGCACATTAATAAATATACCCCCAAGATCATTCCTTTTTTTCCCCATAGCATTCAATATGGACATTCCTATTGTCTGTTTACCACTACATATTATCTAAAACACTTTAGCCGCCTCCTTTACTATTGTAAAAATGATTATTGGCCGGTATTTGTATATAGGAGTCATATTTTACACTTCTCTTTAGGCTTAGTTGTTGACTGCCCCCTTGTCTTACTGTAATCTATATTGAAACTGACATTGCCGCTAGCACATGAACTATGGGGGGTGTCTACCTACGTCATGATGACGCAATAGTGGGAGTACCCACCGGACTAGATGTATTTTCAGCATTTCAGCACCCCTGTAAATACGCTTCCGTATTATCTTGGGCTCAACAATAGTAAGTACACTAGAGCCATGATTCGTGCCCATTAAGGATCTTATCTTTTCATTTGCCACTCTTTTCATTTACCAGTTTTTTAGCACAATAGCCAGCAGTTAGTAAAGATATTTGGCCTCCGTTAGTAATTGTTTAACACAGGATAGCCGTGTATCTGTGCAGTAGCCATTTAAAATATGCTTTCCACATTGGGTCCCCAATCTGTATTTAGATGTGCATAGCAATCTTGATTTTATTAACACACTGTCATATATGTACACTGTATATAAGATTATCACTCTAAAAATGTAACTAAGGTATTTTGCTGCATTTTCTATCACTATCTTAATTGAATGTTTTCGTGTTATGATGTTACTATGGTAACTTTTTTGACGTTTTTTGTCAGTGGGTGGGGCTCTATACACTTTAAAATTTCTGTTGTGTGATTTATTATTAATGGTCTGATGAAGGGGTGAACACCCCGAAACGTTTCTATGGAATAAATTGCCAAATTTGAACACTTGATAAGACCAGTAAGTGCTTTGTTTTATACTATTATCTGCATTCTCATAGCACCCTGGCATTTGACTTTTAAGTTTGTGTGAGTGCACTTATCCTATATATATATATATATATATATATATATATATATATATATATATATATACACAATACTATATGGTGGGAAGAGACCTATTATCTCATTATTTTTGTTATTTAGACCCTTAAAATATTTTCAAAATAGAGGAAAATACTGGTGCAGACACTTAAAATAATTATTAGATTAATTGTTTAAGAGAGATACGGATTAAAGGAATAATCTTCTTTTTATCCAAAAGTAAGGGAATTCAGCACTCTTTATATTTTGAAAAAATTGGGCTTTTTATTTCCATAATATTGCTCTAGTCATCCACCTGCTGCAAAGAATCTCCCTAACCGTGATTACTTACAAACTCATCCCAGTGTACAAAGTAACAATTTCCACATATCAACTATTATCCTAATTCGCTAAAACCTAGCAAATTATAATGTATCCAACTTGCTACTTACAAAACTAGTTCCCTTAAAGGTGTACAAATATTGATACAAAACAATCTTACAATATTGCAAGCAAAAAATGCATAACTATTACTTTAGGAGTAATGTTAAGGCCTATAAATATGATGAATTCACAGTCTTTGAATTTATAAGCGTCCTTTTCAACAAAGGTAGTCCCACTAATTGTGAAGAGAGGTGCACCTCATATTATTAAGACACATTAGGAATTTAAGAAAAATGTCTTTGTGATTGCTATGCCTGCTGAGCGCGGTTTTCGCCGCACTTAAGGTCTATAGGCTTTTTTTTCTTGATTAATCACTTATGCGACTGATTCACAACAGATCATAGTCTTTAAGCAAGTCACTGTAAGTAACACATACTACCTCCACCGGAAACATTTTTGCGTCCTCTGTTCCCCAAAGACTCATCCGTGATGCTGCTGGAAGCGAAATCCACGCTGATTAAACACACAGCTCTGCAACATATGCTCACCTGAGCCAATTACAGTTTTTTTGGAACACTTTCATCTGGACTTAGTTAACATAAGCTCTGCCATAAAATGCCGGTGTGTGACATCATCTCTTGCACTTCACGTGATCCTGTTGTATTATACAAACTTGGTAAATAATTTTTCTTGCCTGTTGTTTAAAAGTCGCTCCATATTAATTTCCTCTTGAGTCAAAAATAGTTTACTCCTCTCGAAAGAAATTTGCTTGCATTGGTGTTAGTATCATTCCAAAATAACTGGTCCTCTCATGAAGACTCTTTTGCCAACGACATGTTCGTTTCACCCCTTCTTGCAATCTGGACTGGGGCTTCATCAGGGCTTACTTCCTCATCAACTGTGCTTGATTATTCAAACCTTTAGGCCCTGCCTATTTTCCTTTTCACAAAACCTTTTGTATTAAAGGGACATTACCTTAATATTCATGTTACATCCTTAACTGTTTAATGAGAGTATGCACACAGGTGTATGTGTATTTCTTTTTTTTTTTTTTTTTAAATAATTTTTTATTGAAGTCGTGAACAAATACAGAATATAGGGTATGCCCCAAAACATTTACAAGACAATGTATACACAGCATAGTTGAGAGATTATTGCATTCTAGCATCTCAAATATTACCAGAAAATGTGGGCTATCACATAGAAAGACTTCAGTTTTGTATTAGAGTGTCATAAACGTGATACAAGTAGAAAAGGTCCTCTCCTAGCTATGTACAAAAAAGAGTAAGGTATCTATTCAGAAAAGGGTGAGACTAGGGAGGAGGTAACTCTATAGATTTATGGGGGAGGGGGATGCAGCGGGCAAGAGCCGCTCAAAATGTAATAAAGGGAATGGGGGGGGTTGGAGGGCGGAGCCAGTTAGTATTTACGGGGTGAGCTAAACAATAGTAGTTAGTTTATATACCAATAGTGTGCGTGTGGGGGCTTGATGTTATTGATAGTGGTAGAAACACATCTGAGCAGACAATTAGGGAGATGGTAGGAACATAGAGCATAGTCACAAATTATAGTTGAGTTCCACCTGAGAGAAGTGGTAATCTGGATCTCAGTATCATAGTAAGCTACGTGATAATACATATATGAGGAAACAACACTATTAACAAATAACTATAAACCATTTGGCTTTTCCTAAACAACCCTCTAAGCACTTCCACATATGAGAACATTTGAGTGAACAGAGATGTAGGGTGGTAATGTTAACTATAAGTAAATGTGAACTATTACAGACTGTCTTATAAAAGTTAACGACTCCTGGTATATGGGGATCACAGCACATCACCCCGAGTAACAGCTTTGTACAACTTAAAGCTAAAATTAGAATTGAGCAGTTAATATATGGGAGTTAGATATACATGCTAAATAAAGGCAAACATATATTGACATTGAAGCCTATTATATCTGGGCTAGCTCTATGGAGGAAAGATGATAATATATAAACATAGTAAAAACAAACATAAGATAACGTGATGCGAAACCCATGGGGCACTAAAAAAACATAGCATAGAAATGGAGAGACATAACATAAACTGTGTAGATAAAATAGTATTGATATAGTTTACGCTGCAGACCGCAATATACTTATTCAAACCAATTTCTAATTACTTTGCTAAAGGAGGGTGTAGTGTAAAGAAAGCATTAACAGCAGCCAGTGTTATAGGTAAAAGTGCCTTATAGAAGGGAGGACTATGTACTAGTATACATACCACATCAAGGTATACAATAAGATGTAAAACGTTAGCTTCAGAAATTGGGAGTATTAAGTGTACTTAAGTGAGTAAGGGGGGAGGCCTATGGAGTAGATAGAGGGAAAGTTTCACCCTGGGTTAAGTTAAGAATTATACACAGCTACCGGTCTTGACTTTAAGGGTAGCCATATTTGGCACAAGCACTTGACCGATTTAGATAAATAATAAGCTATAGTATACCTAGACTGGTGAAGTTGAATAGTAATTACTTGGGTTTGGGTATGTTAGAGACATATCTATGTCCTAAAGGTTCTACTATGACTCATGGTCATCTATGTTATACTAGACTATTGTGTAGACTCCATGGGAACATATTGTTTGGCATTGGGATAGAGAGATTAACCAAGAAAACTCACAAGGTTGTAGGCAAACATAATACAATAAAGATGTTAACAACAGAAATACAACCTTAATTAGGCAGACTAACAGCGAATATACTAGAGTTATATGGTCCAGAAAGCACAGCCTAAGTTATAATTGGTTCCTATCACATTAGGGAAGATCTGAGCCCTGTTGAAAAGATATATAACATCCGAGGGCCAACTATACTACTCACTAAAAGAGCAGCAATGTGGTGCTTAAAGTTAGTAAGGCGATATAGATAGTAATAGACAATTAGTGGTATAGTGATGAGCCTATAAGTCTATAAAAATATTGTAGAAATATAAGCACCTTACCTCTGATTACTAGAAGGCAACGCTAGCTTAGTGATGTATAGGGTTAAATTGCGTATAAAATATTAGCTAATCGTTTGAGCTATGGAGCGGTAAGATAGAGGCATAGAGAACTAAGTAAATCTCTGAGCTGGGCCATACCGCTCGTTCCTAAAGAGTAACATGTACAGTATGACCAGCCTGTATCACAACGAAACCAGACCAGTCTATATATCCGGTCTGTGAGAGAAGTAATTAAAAAAAAGAAACAATACATTTTCAACGGCTCATAATACCGAAATCAGCAGTGTAAATGCTTGGCAATAAACTCTCCTATAGCATGCAACTATGGTTTAATAACAGATTTGTACTAGGATTTCGTGTAAAGGGATATATGGGGTAGTAGAAATATTTTCAATGCACACATAAGTTTTACAAGATAGGGAACCTTAGAACGAGTGTCCCACATTTAGTGTATATAACGGAGAAACATATCCAAGTAGCTCTAGCGGGGCTGTCAGCAAGTGCTCTGCTTTGAATCAACAGTTCATCCGATACCTGTTCTGAGGGCTGAAGCTGCTGAGAAATACTGGCCGATAGCCACGCTGTCCTCATTAAGATAGGCCTTCTGGTGTTGCAGGGCGAATCTGTCAGGGTATCTTGATCCATATAGATATAGCGCTCTCTCACTTCCACCCGGGAGCCCCAGAGCACTAGACGAATGCTTGCAGGACGTATTAGGCAGCTGTGTGCTCATAAAAATATAAAGAACTGCGTGTTCGCTGACCGGATTTCACCGGGTGCTGGTTATCCCTATCGGGCCACAGTACTTACTGGCAATCGATTCTCCACTGTGCCCTCAGGGTCTAGTAGATCTCCCGGTGTACAGGAGGTCAAATAGGATATATGCGATCGGTGTACAGCAGTAGTAACCGCACTTAGCTGCTTAAAGGATTGAGCAGTGGGCAACGGCATATGAGCTGCAGAATCCACTCGCTCTACTATAACTGTTGACACCTCTTCCCTGCTTTCAAAGCCACGCTGCAACTCGTACTTAAGCTCATGGAACTGGTGTGTCATGCGCTGGTCCAAATCTGCCAAGAGAGCCTTTATTTCATAGTAGGTATCCCCCATAATAAAGCTGTAGAACGAACTTTAGCCAGTATAGCTGATTTACCGTAGTTCAAGAAGTTTAAGATGAAGCGTAGTAGTTCTCACCACATGGCTGCACTTTACAGCGTAAGTTATCTTGATATCTCCCAAAGTGGTGCAATTGTGGTCTTATTTTGTGTAGCAAAAGAATATCTCAGTACTCATCCATGAACAGAGCGATTTAAAACTAATTATATGCCGTAAATCCTTAAAATTCAAGCTTAAAACCAGGAGCTGTATAAGAACACGTCTGGTCTCCTTAGCGGTTGGCCCCGCCCCCCTGTGTATTTCTTTTAATTGTTTAATTGCTTAATTGATTACATTGTTAAGGTTGGTGAGGTGTATATATATAAGAGTTATGATTAGTATGTATTATATGCCTGATGAAACAGCGTTGGTGCTGAGAAACGCGTTGCATTTGTACAAGGAGGGTTATCATATGCCCTGCCTGTTGGTTCCTGTTTTTATCATTTTAAATAAATTCCACTTTTAACTTTATTGTAACCTGTACTGATCTCTTTATACACCCACCACCATTCACCTATTTCCCCACAGGAGATTGGATTTGTTGGCCTTGTGGCCTCTTGCTGCTGGAGTTGCTCCTGTGATCCTGTTCTAAGGATTTCTAATACAAGTGTTCCTGTATACACGTTGGAATTCCAGCAAACTGGGTTGCTGTGATTACCCAGTATGTGCTTGATAGCACTGTATGAGTGCTATTGCAAAATGTGAGTACCCTGTTGTGGATTTATTCAACCTCTGTTTTGTTCTGTCTGGTACACACAAGCGCCTCTCTTTTTTTCCCCATTTTCCTTCTAGACGTCAGTCCATTTTGATGTGAGGAGAGAGCAGTTCTACTGATTTGTTCCGTTTTGCTGAATGGATCCATCATTATATCTTTGATTTGGATTCACCTGGGACCTTGTGCCTCAAAAGGGACTATTTGGTTCTATTTCTTATATTTTTCTTATTTTTTTTATATTCATATTTAGATATTCATTGTTAAATACATTTATGGGTATTTTGCGCCCCCTATAAGGATCTCTGTTTTGAGATTCTATTTGTTCTGTTGTTGTCAAGATCTCTTACTACAGTCCTTGCATATACATCATAAACAGTGTTTTAATACGATCATTCATCATACAGCAGCTTAACCCTCTGATCATTTGGTTGAAAAATATTTGTCCAGGGTACAAGAGAAAAGCAGGCACTGCAGAGAGGTTTCCTTAAAAAAATATGACCTTTATTTAGTAAACAGGTTAAAAAGACTCCCAGCTACATACGCTGGATACACGCAAAAAGAGACAATGGCAGGAGAGTGCAAGAGACACTGTGCACTGTCTAACTAGTTTCACGTCCCTCCTGGACGCTTATTCATAGACTGATTTGAGATGCAAGGAAGTCAGCATCTGTAAAAAATCACAAGAAGAAGATGGAGAGAGAGAGGGAGAAGCAGAAGGAGAAATAGAAGAGGAAAGAATGGAGGAGCAATTTGAAGAATAAGAGGTGCCTGAGAAACAGGCTTCAGAATCAGTGGTCTCTCCTTCTGGTGGATTAAAGGCCACTTTTCTCTTTTTCTTTCCCATTTTTTTCAGAATGGATTTGGGTTCATTCTTCTCAGGTTCTTGTGTAGTGGGTTGTTGTTTCAAATTATTATTTTTTTCTATTTTTATTTTTATTCACTCATGCTGTCTGCGTAATACAGCCCAATTATATACTCTTTGCTGTTAGTAGTCTTCTTTGTCTCTTTGGAACTTCGCTCCTTTTCTTTCCGCTTGTTCTTTGTCATGTTTTGTAATGGATTCAATCATTTTTTTATTTGATTGACTGTACTCATTATGATTTTGATAAGGTACCAACTCATCTTTTCGACTGATGATGATTTCTCCTATTTTGTTACGTTTTTTGTTTTTTACTCAAGATCAAGATGTTAAGCAACGTGAAAGAGCATTTGTTAAGGGCCCCATCTTCTGGATCATCAAATTGAAAGGACGGATATTTCTTTATTCGCAGGCCTCTGGGTATTCTGTTGTTTTCAACGTATTTTTTAAAAGCTATCACATCCCACATAAGTCTGAGATCTGTGATAAGGGATTGCTCCAGAGTCCTGAATAGTTTCTTTATTTCAATATGATCAGTATGTAGTTCTTCTTTAGAAAAAATAGTATCAAAATATTCCTGTCTTGTATTGATGTTAAAAAGGTCCTCATGTTTAGAAGTGGCTCCAGTGTGTGATATATTTGTAATGAGGGGTTCATTAGTGTCACTATCCACTCCTGCCATTGTATATGAATTAAAGAGTGTATGTCTCTTTAAGAGTGTGCTGCACTATGTGCAGAAAAAAGGAAAAACACCTCTTACGTTTTTTACTATAGTGGGTCAGTAAAGCCGTCAGTATTAAAACCAATTGTGAGACTTTGTAGTGTGTAACCAGCTAAATATTTGAACTTTACACTGTCTTGTAGTGCATATTATGGTAAATATTGCTCTAAATCAGGTACTCATAGTGTCCTTTCAAATGTCCGTTTCCATGTATAGTTGTTAGAATGACATGTTATAAATCCGGACAGTCATATTGTTATAAATGTGGCAATATTAAATATAGCAGTATAGTGAATGTGATATTAATTATTTAATTGATAACTAGCCTTATGATTTATTTTTATTTTTATTTATTTTTTATTTTTATTTTTATTTTTTTGGTTTGTTTATTCACTTGCTGGTTGTCTAATCTTCAATACCATTACAATCACTTTCTAACACGAACTATATAGGTTATAGACACTGATATTATTTGTTTATGACTTTTGTCATAATTATTTTCTTTTCTTTGGGTTTGATAATTTATTATTTTCAGTATTTTTATTAATCCTGTCATGTAAGTCATCTTGTTTAGTTACACCTTGTATTCTCCGATTCTTGCTATTACAATGTATTATTTTTTGTTAAAAATTGACATCATTGTATATATTTGTAATTCTACAATCACAAAAATAGGGGTTCATTTATTTTGTTTTTAACTTTTCTTTTTGTGATGTACCTATAAGGAGGTCAGCTTATCAAGGGTTAACAAATAGATGGCTGTTTCCAATTAACTTGTATTCAGCACACAGACAATTAAACTTAGAGTTTCTCTTTTTATGCTGACTTCCTTGCATCTCAAATCAGTCTATGAATAAGCGTCCAGGAGGGACGTGAAACTAGTTAGACAGTGCACAGTGTCTCTTGCACTCTCCTGCCATTGTCTCTTTTTGCGTGTATCCAGCGTATGTAGCTGGGAGTCTTTTTAACCTGTTTACTAAATAAAGGTCATATTTTTTTAAGGAAACCTCTCTGCAGTGCCTGCTTTTCTCTTGTACCCTGGATTCTATTAGTGGCTTGGTTTCGCCACTGCTACGGCGCTCCGTTTTTCTAAGTGGGTTGAACTTGTCTTACACAGACCGGTGTTACTTCCGGTCGATTGCCGGGTTCACGGAAGTTGCCAGCAACGCCGCATCCTCTACAACTTCATCTCTCTGAAAAATATTTGTCTATGTACATATGCTATTCCGTGCATGTATCATATTTTTCAAATCATTAAATTAGAACAATTATGTGTATGTATATATATATATATATATATATATATATGAATGCTAAAAGAGAGACAGACTATATTTCTTATGTGTGCAATTCTTCAATATACATATTTTTAACCAGAACAGTAAATTAAGGCACTAGTAAGCCATGGAGGCATAACTATGTATTTATTTATGTCCCATGTATAAGTATTTACCATATACACTATAATTCATTTCTAACTCTAATGTTTTAACACCATAACATATTTCTATAGTATGACCTCTGTCAAGACCGTTCTCCTATTATGCCTATGGCCCTCGCATATATATATATATATATATATATATATATATATATATATATATATATATATATATATATATACATAGAAATAAAGATATATTACCAGCGCTAAACTGTCAGTCTAAAGTATCTAAAAAGGGAAAAGGAAATTATTGTAATGTGTATATTCGAAAAATGTGTTTTATGGATGTATCGTGCAGCATGAGAAAAGATTCAGTGTACCCTTAACACTGTTGGGAATATTAGTAAACAAGAGAACACATCAATTATGCTTCAGCGCACAGATATGCAATTTGGTTGTTGAATTACCAAGTGTTAATATTCCATATAAATATTCAAGAAACTTGTAATAGTCTATAATACATAGTAGATGGTTTTCTTCTTACCAGAAATTACCCCAATCATATGAGGTAATGTATGCTCTCAGGAAAACCAATATAGGTCCAGCCCTTGGTCTGTAGTTTATGATTCTCTGTAGCTCCTTTTGAATAGGGAATTTTTAATGCGCTTCTTATTCTGGATATCTCTGTATTCTTTTCCAAGCCACTTTTCTGGTAGAAACTTCCAGCTTTCTCTGTGATGTGTGGTCTTGGTGTCTCCCCAGAGTCTGGTATTTCTGATAGATATTCTCTGGTCACAAATTCGGAGTCACATGATCAGCAATATAGCTGTGTCCCGTCTGTCTTTATTCGCTACTCTCTGGTATGTATTATAGACTATTACAAGTTTCTTGAATATTTATATGGAATATTAACACTTGGTAATTCAACAACCAAATTGCATATCTGTGCGCTGAAGCATAATTGATTTGTTCTCTTGTTTACTAATATATATATACATACACACTTCAATAGTCACAAATCATTGACTGGAGCATTCAGTCCCCATGATATTTACATGTTCCAAATAGACCCCAAATCAATATTTGTTAGCTAGTCTTAAAGCTACACAAAACAAGCATAGTCCATTTTTTCCTTAAAACCCAGGGGTTTCCTTGTCTTTAAATAGTAAATCCATCTCACCTCCTTCTGTAGGAGGACTTTATCTACATCTCCCCCTCTGTTAATGGGGGTCACCTTTGTCTATCGCTACAAACTTTAACCCTTCAGCTTCACTGTTATGACCAATGCCAATATGTCTGGCTACATTAGTGTCACAGTTATTGGTTATATCATCTCGGTGTTCCTGTATCCTGTCTTTTAACAAACGTTTAGTTTTACCGATGTAAAACATTGGACAGGAACAGCGAAGGAGATAAACAACCCCTACAGAATTGCAATTCATGAAAAAACGGATTTCAAAACTTTTTGGTCCATTGCCCCTAAATGATTTACTTTTTTCCAAGAGGGGGCAATAAACACATTTGCCACATGGATAGCTCCCTTTTATTCCTCTATCCTTTCTGAGCCAATCAGACATAGATGGACTCCTAACAAACCTGCTTCTTACTAGTTTGTCCCTAAGGCTAGGTGCTTTCTTAGCTGTAAGTAAAGGGTATTCTCCCACTGTTTTGCTCAACTTATCATCCAATTTCAATATATGCCAATTATTCTTCAACACTTGTCTTAGGGACTCCCATTTATTATTATAGGTGGTGATGAATCTTATTGGACCTTGTTTGTTTTCCTTCATTTCACCATACAACAATTCATCTCTGCTGGTATTCCTAGCCCTAGTTAGGGTTTTGTTTATATTTCTATTGGAGTAACCCCTATTTTGAAATCTCTCTTTCATGCTTTCAGCATGTTTATCATACTTTGTCTAAGGAATTGCCCTAAAGGCATACCCTTGACTAGAGATTGTGGATGGGCACTTGTGGCTTCTAAAATACTGTTTGTGGCTGTAGACTTTCTGTAGTTTTCTGTGGTTATATTGCTTCCTTCCTTTCTTAATTATATACATCTAAGAAGGGAAGTTCTGTAAGGCTAGTTTCAAATGTGAGAAAAATATTTTTGTTATTGGTATTTAACCCTTTCACAAACCTTTTTAGAAGTTCCTCTGGACCATCCCAGAGAATCAAGATGTCATCCACATATCTTACCCACATTAATACATGTAGGTCAAAGGCATAGCTTATTATTTCTGACACATCAGACATTTCCCATTCCCCCAAATGTAGACAGGCATATGTTAGGACGCAGACTGCCCCCATAGCGGTGCCTCTGACCTGCCTGTATATGTTCCCATCAAATGAAAAGATGTTATTCTCTAAAATGAACTCTAAGAGTTGGATGACAAATTCTGTGTGTTTTTGGAATTTACTATGTCTAGTACCCAAAAAGGATCTAATAGCTTTAATACCAATTTCATATGAAATTGAAGAATAAAGACTTTCCACATCAAGTGATACTAGTATAGTTTCTTCAGTTACTTTTATACCATCCAACCTTTTTAAAAGGTCAGCTGTGTCTTTTATGTAGAAGGGGAAGGTTCCCAGAAATAATCTTAGTATAAAATCAACATATTGTCCTATCCTTTCAGTAGCCCCCCTATTCCTGAAACTATCGGTATACCCGGTGGGGTTTTCATGTTTTTGTGTAGCTTCGGTATTACATAGAATGTGGGCATGGTAGGGAATTTTGGATACAGAAAATTATATTCCTGATTAGTGATCAAATCCTTTTTTTTTTTTTAAAGATTTTAAAGAGTTCTAATTGTATCTTGGCTATTGGGTTGCCTGTTCTTGCATCCCTAATTGGTGCTTCACTTCCATGATATATTTGGTTTCATGCATCAATACTAAATTTTTCTTCAATTACAAAGGCATTGTTCCTTGATTACAAAGTTTGATAAACCCTTACTAGGGCTAGGAATACCAGCAGAGATGAATTGTTGTATGGTGAAAGGAAGGAAAACAAACAAGGTCCAATAAGATTCATCACCACCTATAATAATAAATGGGAGTCCCTAAGACAAGTGTTGAAGAATAATTGGCATATATTGAAATTGGATGATAAGTTGAGCAAAACAGTGGGAGAATACCCTTTACTTACAGCTAAGATCCTTAGGGACAAACTAGTAAGAAGCAGGATTGTTAGGAGTCCCTCTATGTCTGATTGGCTCAGAAAAAAATAGAGGAATAAAAGGGAGCTATCCATGTGGCAAATGTGTTTATTGCCCCCTCATGGAAAGAAGTAAATCATTTTGGGGGATTTGGACCAAAAAGTTTTGAAATTCATTTTTTCATGAATTGCAATTCTGTAGGGGTTGGTTATCTCCTTCGCTGTTCCTGTCCAATGTTTTACATCAGTAAAACTAAACGTTTGTTAAAAGACAGGATACAGGAACACCGAGATGATATAACCAATAACCGTGACACTAATGTAGCCAGACATTTTGGCAGTTGTCATAACAGTGAAGTTGAAGGGTTAACGTTTGTAGCGATAGACAAAGGTGACCCCCATTAACAGAGGGGGAGATGTAGGTAAAGACAAGGAAACCCCTGGGTTTGAATGACAAAATGGACTATGCTAGTTTTGTGGAGCTTTAAGACTAGCTAGCAAACATTGATTTATTCTATTTGGAACACGTAAATATCATGGGGACTGAATGTTCCAGTCAATGGTTTGTGACTATAGAACTGTGTAGATATATATATGCGAGGCCCATAGGCATAATAGGAGAAAGGTCTTGACAGAGGTCATACTATAGAAATATGTTATGGTGTTAAAACTTGAGAGTTAGAAATTATTTTTACTGCAGATGGTAAATTCTTATACATGGGACATAAATACATACATAGTTATGCCTCCATGGCTAACTAATGCCTTAATTTACTGTTCCAGTTAAACATATGTAAGAAATATAGTCTGTCTCTCTTTTAGCATACATATATATATATATATATATATATATATATATATATATATATATATATATATACACAATGCCTTGCAAAAGTATTCACCCCCTTGACTTTTTACCTATTTTGTTACATTACAGACTTAAGTTCAATGTTTTATTAATCTGAATTTTATGTGATGGATCAGAACACAATAGTCTAAGTTGGTGAAGTGAAATGAGAAAAAGATATACATAAAACTATTTTTTAGAAATAGAAAACAGAAAATTGGCATGTGCGTATGTATTCATCGCCTTTGTTATGAAGCCCATAAAAAGCTAAAAAGCTCTGGTGCAACCAATTACCTTCAGAAGTCACATACGGGCATGTTACGAGTTTTGCGGTATGAGGGGTGCAGTATTAACTTGCACGTTATTGTCACCGCTCACTTACCTACAGCGCTGGTATTACAGGTTTTCAAAAACCTGGCGTTAAAAGGCAAGAAGTGAAAATAGAGCAAACGTCTGCTCCATACCGCACTCCAATACCAGCGCTACTTAAGTCATCAGTGAGCTGGTTGTACGTGCTCGTGCATGATTTCCCCATAGACATCAATGGGGGGAGTCGGCTGAAAAAAAGCCTAACACCTGCAAAAAAGCAGCGTAAAGCTCCGTAATGCAGCCAACATCGCAGACACCTACACTTATTACACTTATTAACCCCTAATCTACCGCTCCGGACATCGCCGCCACCTACATTATACTTATGAACCCCTAATCTGCTGTCTCCAACATCGCCGACACCTACATTATATTTATTAACCCCTAATCTCCCGCCCCCAATGTCACCACAACCTACCTATATTTAGGTATCAGCCAATAGGATTATTTCAACCTTAATTCCGATTGGCTGATAGAATTCTATCAGCCAATCGGAATCTAAAGGACGCCAACTTGGATGACATCATTTGAAGGAACCTTCATTCAGCAAGAAGACATCGGAGGAAGAGTATGCTTCACGCCGGATGTCTTGAAGATGGACCAGCTCCGCGCCGGATGGATGAATATAGAAGATGCCATCTGGATGAAGACTTCTGCCCGTCTGGAAGACCACTTCTGACGGCTTTGTTGAGGACATCTTGCCGTTTGGATGAAAACTTCTCCTGGTAAGTGAATCTTCGGGGGTTAGTGTTAGGATTTTTAAGGGTGTATTGGGTGGGTTTTATTTTTAGGTTAGGGCTTTGGGCCGCAATAGAGCTAAATGCCCTTTTAAGGGCAATGCCCAACCAAATGCCCTTTTCAGGGCAATGGGGAGCTTAGGTTCTTTTAGTTAGGGTTTTATTTGGGGGGTTGGTTGTGTGGGTGGTGGGTTTTACTGTTGGGGGGTTATGTGTATTTTTTTTTATAGGTGAAAGAGCTGATTTCTTTGGGGCAATGCCCCGCAAAAGGCCCTTTTAAGGGCTATTGGTAGTTTAGTTTAGGCTAGGTTTTTTTTATTTTGGGTGGGCTTTTTTTATTTTGATAGGGCTATTAGATTAGGTGTAATTAGTTTAAAGATCTTGTAATCTGTTTTTTATTTTCTGTAATTTAGTGTTTTGTTTTGTTTTGTACTTTAATTGATTTAAGTGTTGTTAATTTAGTTAATTTATTTAATTATAGTGTAGTGTTAGGTGTTAGTGTAACTTAGGTTAGGTTTTATTTTACAGGTACTTTTGTATTTATTTTAGCTAGGTAGTTATTAAATAGTTAATAACTATTTAGTAAATATTCTACCTAGTTAAAATAAATACAAACTTACCTGTAAAATAAAAATAAACCCTAAGCTAGCTACAATGTAACTATTAGTTATATTGTAGCTATCTTAAGGTTTATTTTATAGGTAAGTATTTAGTTTTAAATAGGAATTATTTAGTTAATGATAGCAATTTATATTTAAGTTAGGGGGTTTAGGGTTAGGGTTAGACATAGATTTAGTGGCGGCGACGTTGGGGGCGGCAGATTAGGGGCTAATAAATGTAGGTATGTGGCGGCGATGTTAGGGGTGGCATATTAGGGGTTAATAATATTTAAATAGTGTTTGTGATGCGGGAGTACGGCGGTTTAGAGGTTAATATGTTTATTATAGTGGTGGCGACGTTGGGGGTGGCAGATTAGGGGTTAATAAGTGTAGGTAGGTTGCAGCGACATTGGGGGCAGGAGATTAGGGGTTAATAAATATAATGTAGGTGTCGGCTAAATTGGGTGCAGCAGCTTATGGGTTCATAAGTATAATGTAGGTGGCGGCGATGTCCGGAGCGGCATATTAGGGGTTAATAATTTGTTTTTAGTGTTTGCGATGCGGGAGGGCCTCGGTTTAGGGGTTAATAGGTAGTTTATGGGTGTTAGTGTGCTTTTTAGCACTTTAGTTATGAGTTTTATGCTACAGCGTTGTAGTGTAAAACTCATAACTACTGACTTTAGAATGCGTTACGAATCTTGATGGGGTAGGCTGTACTGCTCACTTTTTGGCCTCCCAGGACAAGCTCGTAATACCGGTGCTATGGAAGTCCCATAGAAAAAAGACTGATTTGCGGTAAGGCCAAAAAAGTGTGCGGGACAGCTGTACCTGCAAGACTCGTAATAGCAGCGGTAGTAAAAAAGCAGTGTTATGAGGCTTAACGCTGCTTTTTTACTCATACCGCAAGACTCGTATTCTAGCCAATAATTAATAAAATAATATCCACCTGTGTTCAATCTAAGTTTCACATGATCTGTCATTACATATACACACTTTTTTTGAAAGGCCCCAGAAACTGCAAAACCTAAGCAAGAGGCACCACTAACCAAACACTGCCATGAAGACCAAGGAACTCTCCAAACAAGTAAGGGACAATGTTGTTGAGAAGTAAAAGTCAGGGTTAGGTTATAAAATAATATCCAAATCTTTGATGATCCGCAGGAGCACCATTAAATTTATCATAACCAAATGGAAAGAACATGGCACCACAGCAAACCTGCCAAGAGACGGCCGCCCACCAAAACTCACGGACCGGGCAAGGAGGACATTAATCAGAGAGGCAGCACAGAGACCTAGGGTAACCCTGGAGGAGCTGCAGAGTTCCACAACAGAGACTGGAGTATCTGTACATAGGACGACAATAAGCCGTACGCTCCATAGAGCTGGGCTTTATGGCAGAGTGGACAGAAGAAAGCCATTACTTTCAGCAAAAAACAAAATGGCACATTTTGAGTTTGCGAAAAGTCATGTGGGAGACTCCCAAAATGTATGGAGGAAGGTGCTCTGGTCTGATGAGACTAAAATTGAACTTTTCGGCCATCAAAGAAAACGCTATGTCTGGCGCAAACCCAACACACCAAATCACCCAAAAAACTCCATCCCCACAGTGAAACATGGTGGGGGCAGCATCATGCTGTGGGGATGTTTTTCAGCAGCCAGGACTGGGAAACTGGTCAGAGTTGAGGGAAAGATGGATGGTGCTAAATACAGGGATATTCTTGAGCAAAACCTGTACCACTCTGTGCGTGATTTGAGGCTAGGACAGAGGTTCACATTCCAGCAGGACAATGACCCAAAACACATTGCTAAAGCAACACTTGAGTGGTTTAAGGGGAAACATGTAAATGTGTTGGAATGGCCTAGTCAAAGCCCAGACCTCAATCCAATAGAAAATCTGTGGTCAGACTTAAAGATTGCTGTTCACAAGCGCAAACCATCCAACTTGAAGGAGTTGGAGCAGTTTTGCAAGGAGGAATGGGCAAAAATCCCAGTGGTAAGATGTGGCAAGCTCATAGAGACTTATCCAAAGCGACTTGGAGGTGTGATTGCCGCAAAAGGTGGCTCTACAGAGTATTGACTTTAGGGGGGTAAATAGTTATGCACATTGACATTTTCTGTTATTTTGTCCTATTTGTTGTTTGCTTCACAATAATAATAAAAAAAAAACATCTTCAAAGTTGTGGGCATGGTCTGTAAATTAAATGATTCAATTCCTCAAACAATCCATGTTAATTCCATGTTGTGAGGCAACAAAACACGAAAAATGCCAAGAGGGGGTGAATACTTTTGCAAGGCATTGTATATATATATATATATATATATATATATATATATATATATATATATTTGTTCGAATTTAATGATTTGAAAAATATGATACATGCATGGAATAGCATATGTACATAGACAAATATATAGCTGTGGTACTAAGAGATAATGTTGGAAATGTTTTTTGTCACCACCCACACACCCAACCCTACTCTAAAACCCACCCAACCCCCCCTTAATAAAACCTAACACTAACCCCTTGAAGATCACACTACCTTGAGAAGTCTTCACCCAACCGGGCCGAAGTCCTCAATGAAGCCGGGTGAAGTGGTCCTCCAGAGGGGCAGAAGTCTTCATCCAAGCCGGGAAGAAGAGGTCCTCCAGACGGGCAGAAGTCTTCATCCAGACGGCATCTTCTATCTTCATCCATCCGGCGCGGAGCGGGTCCATCTTTAAGACATCCGATGCAGAGCATCCTCTTCCATCCTGATCTGACGACTGAATGAAGGTTCCTTTAACCCTTTGAGTGCTAAGCACTTTCCCACCTGGGTGCTAAGCACATTTCAGGTTTTTTTTAAATGTTACATTTTTTAAAATATGTTTTTTTTACTTTTTTTCTTTTCTTTTCAGATCTCCAAAACTTATACCGTTGGAAAGGCTAGGCGATTACCTTCCCAACGGTGGGTCTTGGGGGTCTGTAGCTGCTTAGATGCCTGAGATACAGGCTTCTAAGCAGCATTACCCCTTTCCCTATATTGTCCTTTGTTTTTTTTTTAAATAAAGTTGCGCGGTGACATCATCACGTCATTACGCATGACGTCACCGTGCAAAATGGAAAGCCCCGGCGATGCCTGTCACTCTACAGGAATGATCGCCGAGGTAGGAGTGGGTGGGAGCCCCCAGATCTCCCTCACGGTGGGAGCGTGTTAGCGACGGCTCTGAGCCGTCGTTAGCACCTGAGTGAGAAACTCTGCGACGGCTTAGAGCCGTCGTTGGCACTCAAGGGGTTAAATGACGTCATCCAAGATGGCGTCCCTTCAATTCCAATTGGCTGATAGAATTCTATCAGCCAATCGGAATTAAGGTAGAAAAAATCCTATTGGCTGATGCAATCAGCCAATAGGATTGAACTTCAATCCTATTGGCCGATTAGACTTATGTTTAGTGGTTAATACATTTAGTATAGTGGCAGCGACGTTGGGGGCGGCAGATTAGGGGTTAATAATATTTACTAATGTTTGCGAGGCGGGAGTGCAGCGGTTTAGGGGTTAATATGTTTATTATAGTGGCGGCGACGTTGGGGGTGGCAGATTAGGGGTTAATAGGTGTAGTTAGGTTGCGGTGACATTGGGGGAGGGAGATTAGGGGTTAATAAATATAATGTAGGTGTCGGCGATGTTGGGGGCAGCAGATTAGGGGTTCATAAGTATAATGTAGGTGGCGGCGGTGTCCGGAGTGGAGTAGGTGTTAGCGATGTAGGGGGCGGCAGATTAGGGGTTAATAAGTGTAAGATTAGGAGTGTTTAGACTCTGGGTTCATGTTAGGGTGTTAGGTGTAAACATAAAATGTATTTCCCCATAGGAATCAATGGGGCTGCGTTAAGAAGTTTTATGCTGCTTTTTTGCAGGTGTTAGACTTTTTTCAGCCGGCTCTCCCCGTTGATGCCTATGGGGAAATCGCGCACGAGCATGTACGACCAGCTCACCGCTAACTTAAGCAGCGCTGGTATTGGAGTGCGGTAAGGAGCTAAATTTTGCTCAACGCTCACTTCTTGCCTTTTAACGCCGGGTTTGTAAAAACCCATAATACCAGCGCTGCAGGTAAGTGAGCGGTGAGACAAAACTGCTTGTTAGCACTGCACAGCTCATAACAAAAAACTCGTAATCTAGCCGTAAGTTATCAAAAAATTGTTGCATTTTCAACAAAGGATAACTATGATATAAAACAATAGTTGAAAAAATTTGTTAAACGTAAGACAGTGCGTTAATTGTAATTTCAAATATTTTATGTATATCAAATGATCATAAGTGAAATGAAAATATTTGCAAAATGTTTTTGCACAGATGTGTGCAAAGTTTGTCTATTCAGCAGTCTATTCAGCAGTCCGGTGAACAGGGGGTTAAAAGGGAACCAAAGCTCAGCCCCAAAATTGTGGCAGAAACTAGGATGTCACCTAGCCCCCTCAATTTGGAGTCTAAAAAGAAAACTTATGCGGAGGTGGCCCGAGAAACAGGCCTTCCCCACAAAGTTTTAACTCTGCCCCGTCCCCATCACCACCGCGGTGCAGAGAGAATACTCAAAATGGGAGGCATATCAAGACAAATAGTTATCCCTGTAAAAATAAATACCAAAAGTAGACGAAAATACTCTCAGGGTAACCAGACACCTCAAGTAAATAGTGCCCCCCAAGATATTAACGCTGAACAAGTTGAACCCCAAAGACAACCACATCAAAATGGAAACAGTAGCTATGATTCTGAGGGATCCCAAGGATCCAGGAATCAATACCCTGGGATATTTAAAAAAATTGGTCCATAGGTAAAAAGAGCTTGTATAGTCAAGTGGGCCAACTTAGTACACAGTTAAGTCAATTATGTACACTATTTACTAATATGATTCAAGCTTTGACAGCTCAGCACCCTTATAATAATTTTTTAGGGGTACAGCCAGTGGCCAGCAGTGGGCCACAGGCACAGTCATAAATACTGCGGTATTACCTGAGAGAGAGGGGAGAGATATACCAAATGAAATGATAAATGTCAATAATGGTGCTAATAATGTTCTCTCCCTACAGCCCAGAAATGGACGTTTTAGCTGTGATGACGAGCAACCTCAGCCGGGAAGCTCTAACAAACCTCATCCTTTGCAATTTTCTCGTAACCTTATTCCCACAGATGCAGTACACAGGAACCCTGTCAGCCCTATTATAGAGGAAAGGACTGGTGAGAATGAAAATTCTTCTGCATCAGGTATAGTGGCAGATTCAAGTAACTCGTGGCGAAGCCCACAGATTTGTAATCATGCTAATTTTATGTGTGAAATGGTAGAAACTGCAGGGAGATATTATGTATTAGCTGAGCTACAGGATTCAGTCTCCAACCCTATCATGGGATTAATTGATACTGGATCTCAGGCAGCTATTTTATCCCACAGGTACTACACACAGCTAAATGAGCTAACAACCCACAAACTTCAAATAAAAGAATTTAATGGTTCACTAATAGGTGTTGGGATGACTCTCTCAAAGCCTACGCTACGGCATGGCTAAAGCTAAAACTGGAGAAAAGGGTAATAAGACTGTCTTTTTAGTGGATCTGCCAACTGATCGTTTAATTATTGTTAGTGATCTCCTGAAGCGATTAAGCACCATAATTGATTGCATAAATATTGTAATTTGTTCACAAGTAAAAAAGCCTATTAATTATTAGCGGTCCAGTATATCTCGCACGAGACATAACTGTCACGTGGTAGAAGAGAAGCCAGATGCTGTGGAGATTCATTTCAGGAATGACTCTGTACCTGAAATCATTATCCTGCAAATAGATGATCAGACTCCCTTAAGCGGCTCTGATGGTAATACTTTTAAAATTTTGCCTGGAAAGATAACAAATATTTCCTTGGACAGCGATGTATTAACCATATCTCTCCACAAGGGGGACACTAAGTCCCCTAAAGGGGGAGATCATTTGCAATTCCTCGCAGAAATTTAGAAGGTTAAAGAGGATCTATTTATCCCTATGTAAGTGCATGACCTTGAAAATACCAAGTATGCCAAATGAGCTTAAAACAGGAAGCTAGCTATATAAGCAAAGGCTTATTAGCACAAATAGCTGAAACTAAAGTGATTAAATATCTTTCTCCCCAAGATCTCTTGGTCCATGACCTGGATGACAAGTGTGAAAGCTATAACATCACAGCTAAGTATTTATTATCTATCTCCATAGGTAATAAATCAGCAAAGCACCTGTTTTTAGTCTTAAATACTCCCCATAATCAAATATATATTGGTAATGATCTCTTACATAGATATGCCATACAAATAGATTTGATTAACCTTTGCCTCTGGAGCAGGTTAAAGGGGGACCCTGAAGTATTTCAGGATGAAAATGGGGCCCTGAAATCAAACCAGCAATTGCCATATGCTGTGAATATGCAGGTGTCTAACAATGTTGTAAATCCCTGCTGGGGCTGAAAAATTCCTCTTATCCTTACAGGTAAAAAGAGGTCAGAAATGAAAAACTTCTGAAACACTAATATGCATCTCCCATAGAATGCAAGATCTGGGTATAACAATGACAATCTGGGTATAACAATATTCCAATATATGTTATTGTGTATAACATGACCCCACAGGATATCACCTTATCCAAGGGAACTACCATAGGATATCCTCTGGAATCAAGTTATTACACTTTTGGATTCCAGAATAATGTAATTGGGCTAATACCTGAAGGATACTTAACTGAATAACTGCTAATAGAACAATCCTATGCATCTATGCCAAATAGATTGTTTACAATTCAGTCTATTTATCCCTTCAGTTCAGAGGAAGGCATCTGTAAAATTGAAAAAGCATCCGTAGTATTTGATCAGCCGATCAAAAAGCAAGAATACCCCAATACCCAGAATCATGTGGGCAATGTAAATTATAATCAAGGGGATCTCACCTCTAGGTTGGAAAAAGCCTATGCGATAGGACAGCCTGAAATCTTTCCAGGATTTCAGCAAATAGTCGAAGAGCAAATCTCCTTAGCTAATGGATGTTCCAGTGATGATGAACGCCGACAGCTATGAGAACTCCTGATGGAGTACAAGGATATTTTTGCTAGAGATTTTTATGACTGTGGGACTACAGACTTGCACATTGCAAGAATCCAAACAGATCCCAATGCACCACCTGTCTTTGTTAAACAATACAGACTTCCTTTAGCCTCATATGATTCTCTTGCAGAAATCATAAGGACATTGAAAGAAAGAGGTATTATCAGATAAGTGCATAGCTCTTATAACAATCCTATTCTAGGTGTTCTTAAGCCCAATAGACAATGGCGTTTGTGTGCTGACTTAAGACAGCTAAACAAACGAGTGTACATGTCTGGCTGGCCTGTGCCATATATTGACCAGTGCCTAGCACAGATGCAGGGATCCAAAATATTCACTGCCATTGTTTGTGCACAGGGATATTGGACCATAAAGGTACATGAGGAGGACCAGTATATACTTGTGTTCCTGTTCCAAAAGGTCCAATATGCATTCCAAAGGCTCCCGTTTGGATACATAAATTCAGGATATGAATTTGCTGTATTCATGCATAAGGCTATGCCTGATGCACTGGAAAGGGGGACCTTATCTTATGTTGATGTAGACTTTGAAAAACACATCGCAGCCAACTTAAAAAGACAGGTGTCAAATTATCCCTACAAAAGGCTCAATGGTGCCGCACTCATGAAAACGTCTTGGGACATGAAGTTACTTCTAAAGGGTTAAACCCTCAGAAGAAAAAGGTGGAAGCTATAATAAATTCTAAGAACACAACTAACTTAAAGGAATTGAGATCATTCCTGGGTATGATGAATTATACTCGCAAATGTATTGATAATTATTCAAAATTAGCTAAACCACTGCTACTTCTTCTAAATAAGGATGTGAAATGGCACTGGAATGAGGCTCAAGAGACAGCCATCAGAAAGCTGAAGAGAAAACTCACTTAAGCACCTTGCTTAGTGTACCCTGAATGGGGTAAACCTTTCTACGTAGAGACAGGTTACACAGATATAAGCATGAGTGCTGTTTTGTACCAAAAGCTTGATAATGTAAGCAAAGTCATTGCTTATGTGAATAAAACTTTATCCCCAGTAGAAATAAAATGTAGTGATTGCGAAAAAGCCCTCTTATCTACCGTATGAGCTCCACAAAATTTCTGCAGCTATATACAGGGTGAGAAATTTATTGTAGAAATGGCCCACCAGCCTTTGCTATATCCGCAAAGTGAGAGAATAAGAGATGGGAAACTGTCTAATAGCTGCATAACAGATTGAACTCTTTCCTTACAAGGCTGGCCTTTAGAAATTCGCTATAAGCAAAACAAAAAAAATCCAGTCGCATAGGGGCTTCCTAAACTCCATGACTGTACTGCTAAGGATCATGGGTAAGAGTTATTAGAAGATGATTTCCTGGAGGAACAATTGCTTTCCCCATATAAAATATATAATGAGGACCATTGTCAAACATTACCTTGGGTATATGTTGATGTTTGTTCTTACCATGCCACTATTGATAATGAGCGCAGATTAGTCACCGGCATTGGTATTACTTGGGTAAATGGATTTCCAAATATTTCTGTAGGTTTCAACATTGGACTAAAATCCAGTCAAGTCGCAGAACTAACTGCTGTTCTAAAAACCATTGAGATGACTATTGAACAAGGTATTCATGAATTTGTGATCATTACTGACTCAAATTATGTGCGTGACAGTTTTGTTGAATACCTGCCAACTTGGAAAAGAAATAGCATGCAGAAAACTAACAACAAACCAGTCAAACATGGCAAGTTGTTCTGCGAGATTGATAATCTAGTGGTATCCAATGGGTTAACCATACACTGGAAAGAAGACCAAGGGTCATTCCAGGATTTTAGGTCCTGATAAGGAAGGCAATGATCTTGCAGATTCATTAGCCAAACAAGGAGCCATAACTGGAGAACTCCTTAATATCGACCACTTAATGGGTGCAATTTAGGTAGAAGCCATTACCAGAAACCAGGCTAAACAACAAAGCGAGCCTAACCTGGTGCAATGGAGTCAGGATTCTTCTAGTGAGAACCTGATCACTAGTCAAAAGGAAGACCCCATTGTAGGCATCTTCTATAAACACATATAAGATCCTGAAAGCAACCCCATCTCAAAAGAGGACGGTAATGGCAAGGAAGATCTTAGAATCTTAATGAAATCCAGATCAAAATTCAAGTTACACAATGGTTTGTTAATTAGAACCTCCAAAACAGGCATCCAGCAATGGGTGGTACCTGCAAAGTACAGAGGTCTCATACTTCAACATGCCCATGATGCTCCCACATCCAGCCATCATGGTGCCAAATTAATGTATGAGAAATTATGTGACTATGCCTTTTGGCCACATATGTTGAAGGATGTTCAAACCTACTTTCAAGGTTGTTTAATCTGTCCACAGTTCCAACCCACTGTGCCAAGGCATAGAGCGCCATTGCAGATAAGGGGGATGGTAATGCCATGGTCAGATATACAAATTGATTTTATTGGTCCAGTGACTAGGTCATCTAGAGGTAACTAATACATGTTAACAGTGACATACCTGTTCACTAAATGGGTAGAGTGCATCAGTGCACCTAACAATAGTGCTGAAATGCACAGCATTGCTCATCAACCATGTGTTTTCCAGATTTGGTTTATCCCAGAGAATCAGATCCAATTGGGGAACCCACTTCACTAGCGAAGTGATAACCAATATGTGGAAAATACTAGGGGTCAAAAGATAGCTCCATATTGCATATAGAGCTGGCTGAAGTGGTGGTGTAGAGTGTTACAATCAGTCCATTGTGAAAATCCTCAAAAAGTTGGGTGAGTGAAACAGATAAAAACTGGGATGTAAAATTACCTCTAGTAGTAATGGCATTAAGAGCAATTCCAAGTAGTTCTACTAAGATGTCACCTTTTAAATTGATGACTGATAGAAGAATGGTTCTACCTCAACATCTATTGTACGGTACATCAGACTAGAACTTGATAAATGCTGCCAATACACATGAATATGTGGAGAACTTAAGGAAGCACCTGCAATATGCCTTTGCATTTGCTCAAAGGAACATAGAAAAGTCTGCAACTGCCGCTAAAACCTATTATGATCTCTAAACGTCCAAAAAAGAATATGAAATGAATGATAACGTTTATCTTTATAACTTTGGAAGAGATCAGGTTAAGGAGAAGAAATTTCTTCCATCATGGAAGGGTCCTTTTGTCATTACTGACAAAAATTTTCCAGTTGCCTATACAATTAGAATACCTAAAAATGATACTTTTATGGATAAATGTGTCCATATTAATCAGTTGCGAGCGTGCCATCCTAGATCCCAACTACAAGTCATAGCGGGAGAATGAAGTGTCATATCCCCAAATGCACTAAAGAAATATTGTAGTTTAAAGATACCTAGCTAGCGAGCATGAGGGCTCAAAATTAATGGACTTTCTTCATAGAAGACTGTCTATGGTGCATACTGTCAATTCACTCACCAAGTATCACTGACTTTAAGCCAATTCAAATACATGTGTCTTACATATATTTAAAATTGGAAGGGGGATTTATGTCAGGATATCCGTGACGGTTAGTAAATAATGTATATATAGATATATATTATTTATACATTATAAGACCAAAGAGTTAATTATATATGAAACTGTTTACATCAGTTTTATTACTATAAATTGCAGTTCTCTCTGTCAGATAGTCTGGGCTGGGTAACACATCCCCCCTCCTGCTGTAACTAGATACACATTGCAAGCCAGTATGTCCCTATTATCCACTTCAAAGGAGCACTATACAAAGAGTTTTCCAATCTGAAGGAACAGTCGCTCAGTCTGAACTGATAATGGAATGTACAAACATACTCAAAAGAGAAGCCCTTATCATCTAAGTGTCCCATACTGAGTTTCAAATACACAAAGCTCAGAAGTACGTCTCAATAAAAAATAGCAGGAGAAAACAGAGACATATTGTGCTGAAAGCATATAAGAATTTAAATATTGGTTTTAAAAAAGAGAAGTTAGAAATTCATCTATATGAACTGTATAACTCTCAAAGATTTAATTGATACTCAGACTTTATAAATTATACATACATACATATATATATATATATATATATATATATATATATATATATGTATACAAAAAAACTCTTCCCTCTTTTTTCATAAGTTTTTCAACAGGTTGGGGCCGAAACGTTGGAAAATAAATGTTGAAAAACTTATGAAAAAAGAGAGAAGAGTTTTGTTGTATACCTATATTCATCTGTGACTCAGGCTCTAAGAAGTTATGTTAGAGTGCTAACCTTGCATGGATATATATATATATATAAATATATATATATATATATATATATATATATATATATATATATATATATATTTATATTTATATCCATGGATCTGAGAAATGCATTTTAGGTTTGTAATAAATTAAATGAATAATTGTATAACCTTATTTTAAAGATGTATGAAACAAATAACATCTTCTTGATTTTTCCAGGAGTATAGTGGTACACTCAGCAAAAGCCTGAGAGTTAAGATTTTAACATGTCTTAACTTATATATTTTTGAAAACATAGAAGTCTTAAGGATTTGAAGTTTGGACAAATTATATACAGTATATAGTTTTCAAACCTTAAATATATGCCTCAGACTGTTCAAATAAATTGTATAAACCTATATTTGTGGATCTGAGTGAAAATGCCTAGCAGTGGCATGTTAGATAAATATTTGCTGAATTTAATAAGTAGCTATAAAGTCAATTTAAAATGTCCAATTTATTTCAAAACAAATAACCTATTCTTTTTATTTTTTAGGCATCTGACAAGTGCATGTGGGGTTGTCCCATAAATTGTGTCATATGTTTTGTGCTCTCAGAAAGAGATATGTATGTTCCATATTCTGTATGTGTATTAATATGGGATAATGGTCGAGTGTAGCTTTGAAGGCATCTTCTAACATATTGTGGGAAGTGTTTCATGTTAAGTATTAAAATGCCTAGATTAAGTAGTATTAAGTGATCCTATACAAATTGGACATAATTGTGAGGCAAGAAATAGTGAATATACTAAATATTCATTTTAAAAATATATAAGAATCAATATTAAACTGTTAACAATATTGATAATGAAGCTGCATTTCTAGTTATATGCTTCCCCCTAATAGACTAAAACTGGTATAATCCCAGTAAACCAAGAGATGTTCAGCTTCGAAGGGCTTTTCAGACAAGCTTCAGTAAGCACATATCGGAATCGTCACGAATAATTAGAATAAAAAGTGGTGGGGTGTATCACGTGATATAACCTCATGCAAAGGGATAGAAGTGGTCCTTGATCTTTCCTTGCTAAAATTTTGACTGATAACCTTGATGGCCTGTTAGAAATACAGTCTCTATAAGCAAAAATTGGGCTAACTTCCTTATCCATATTGCAAAATACCTCTCTTAATTTATGAGGTGAACTGGACATATCTGAAAAAGCTGAAACTGCAATTTGGTTTAACTTGTAACATATAACTGGTTGTTTCATACTTTTATATTTAAATCAAAGGTATTTTGTTGCTACAGTTATATTGCAGCTGGTAATTTAAAGAGCACAATTGGCATTTTAAATGTATATCCATAGTCCTGTGTAGTTTTAACTAGTCACATTAATGCTAAATAATTTTACTTTCTATATAAAGGTATTTTGTATTTTATATCTTTAAGTCAGGCTTATTAATGCAGTTAAATTTCTCTGGTGTATTAAGTTATTTGTAGCTATTGTGTATATATTGTTGCTATTGTGTAATACATATTTTAAAACTTGTTTTATGGTGGCTAAATAAGAGGTTATTTTAGCTCAGATAAATTGGCATATCAATTGGCTGTTAAAGTATTTTGTTATATTGTTTAACTAATAGTCCATATTCTGATATTTGGATTGAACTAAGCTGGATAATTATAGACTGTGCTGGGATTCTCATGCGTGGTGTTTATCGTAAATAAGGTTCATTTTAGAGAATGGGAATCAGAAAGGACCTCTGGAGGACAAAAAGAGGTGCCACATTGAGTAGTAAAGTCTAAAACATGCAGTGGTAAGAGGACCCAGAGCCTCTAGCAGTGGCAACTCACCAGAAGCAGCAGCACAACCGGAGTGCCGTACAAAGCAGCACGGCACCCACACAGTCACCCGTAAGACTCAGAGAGGCGTCAGGAAGCATCCGATGTGAAGACAGGTGACCGGATGAGCCAATCGAATGAAGCCAATTGTAACATATCTCAGCCTAATGTCACTATTCCTTTAAGACTTCCTTCTCTGACTGCTGCATTTGGGCAGTATTCACATTCAGCTTGCTTGCCTGCCTGATTAATCATTCATGCACCTGATTACCTCAGCCTCTTTTTAAGCCTTCTCAGATCTAATGTGCTTTGCATTAACATTGAAGTGTGATCCTGAACAACAGAGGCTTGTGTCAGTTTCCTGCTTGAACTTACCAACTATTCCAAGATACAGCAATTTCTTTTACCTATGCTAAATATCATCAAACCGCAAGTATCAAAAATATCTCCATTCTGTTTCCTGGACACAGCTACTTAACAATCTCTGAACTTTATTATAAATCAACTATGCTTTTGCTTACCATCACTCTCTAATTACAATAACATCATCTTACTCAGAACTTTATAACTATTTCTGTGCTTCTAGTTGTCATTGCTGAAATAACCTGCAACAAACCTAGTTTGATCAAACAGTAATTAATGCCTGAGACTTGTAACTTGTCTATCACTTGTGCTGCTCTGATAATACTGATATACAGCTTTACATAATATAATGAACTGTGAACCTTCAACAAACCTTGGTTTGCATATACAGGGAGTGCAGAATTATTAGGCAAGTTGTATTTTTGAGGATTAATTTTATTATTGAACAACAACCATGTTCTCAATGAACCCAAAAAACTCATTAATATCAAAGCTGAATAGTTTTGGAAGTAGTTTTTAGTTTGTTTTTAGTTATAGCTATTTTAGGGGGATATCTGTGTGTGCAGGTGACTATTACTGTGCATAATTATTAGGGAACTTAACAAAAAACAAATATATACCCATTTCAATTATTTATTTTTACCAGTGAAACCAATATAACATCTCAACATTCACAAATATACATTTCTGACATTCAAAAACAAAACAAAAACAAATCAGTGACCAATATAGCCACCTTTCTTTGCAAGGACACTCAAAAGCCTGCCATCCATGGATTCTGTCAGTGTTTTGATCTGTTCACCATCAACATTGCGTGCAGCAGCAACCACAGCCTCCCAGACACTGTTCAGAGAGGTGTACTGTTTTCCCTCCTTGTAAATCTCACATTTGATGATGGACCACAGGTTCTCAATGGGGTTCAGATCAGGTGAACAAGGAGGCCATGTCATTAGATTTTCTTCTTTTATACCCTTTCTTGCCAGCCACACTGTGGAGTACTTGGACGTGTGTGATGGAGCATTGTCCTGCATGAAAATCATGTTTTTCTTGAAGGATGCAGACTTCTTCCTGTACCACTGCTTGAAGAAGGTGTCTTCCAGAAACTGGCAGTAGGACTGGGAGTTGAGCTTGACTCCATCCTCAACCCGAAAAGGCCCCACAAGCTCATCTTTGATGATACCAGCCCAAACCAGTACTCCACCTCCACCTTGCTGGCGTCTGAGTCGGACTGGAGCTCTCTGCCCTTTACCAATCCAGCCACGGGCCCATCCATCTGGCCCATCAAGACTCACTCTCATTTCATCAGTCCATAAAACTTTAGAAAAATCAGTCTTGAGATATTTCTTGGCCCAGTCTTGACTTTTCAGCTTGTGTGTCTTGTTCAGTGGTGGTCGTCTTTCAGCCTTTCTTACCTTGGCCATGTCTCTGAGTATTGCACACCTTGTGCTTTTGGGCACTCCAGTGATGTTGCAGCTCTGAAATATGGCCAAACTGGTGGCAAGTGGCATCTTGGCAGCTGCACGCTTGACTTTTCTCAGTTCATGGGCAGTTATTTTGCGCCTTGGTTTTTCCACACGCTTCTTGCGACCCTGTTGACTATTTTGAATGAAACGCTTGATTGTTCGATGATCACGCTTCAGAAGCTTTGCAATTTTAAGAGTGCTGCATCCCTCTGCAAGATATCTCACTATTTTTTACTTTTCTGAGCCTGTCAAGTCCTTCTTTTGACCCATTTTGCCAAAGGAAAGGAAGTTGCCTAATAATTATGCACACCTGATATAGGGTGTTGATGTCATTAGACCACACCCCTTCTCATTACAGAGCTGCACATCACCTAATATGCTTAATTGGTAGTAGGCTTTCGAGCCTATACAGCTTGGAGTAAGACAACATGCATAAAGAGGATGATGTGGTCAAAATACTCATTTGCCTAATAATTCTGCACTCCCTGTATATGCACAAAACATTAATTAATGCCTAAGACTTGCAACCTGTTTATCACTTGTGCTGCCATGTTTAACCCTGACATACAACCTTATAAAACATTATGTACTGTGAACCTACAACAAACCTTAGTTTGCATCTAAGTATCAAACTTCTACCTGTTTACTTTGGAGCCTGAACATTGCTATATATTTCTCTCATTGAATCCTGCAGCTACTCCTGTTAACTAATTATAACTCACCCTCCATTAATTCTTCAATAACTTCTAGCAACTATGAATCACAGAATATCATCTATCCACGTCCAGGATACTCTTCCCCGGGTCAGGGGTCGGTGTCTTCAAATCCCTACCACTGCCCCGAGGGTCTGTTTCCTGAGCGCATGTACACCGGATCATGACAGAATGTTAATGCCTAAAAAAGGGATTCGCAGTGGTAGTGGATTCACCGACCCTCAAAGGAAAATAAAAAATTGCAACATATCTCAGACCCACGCTATCCCTAAAGAAAAAACAGAAGAATTTCATACTTTTAAAAATTTAAAGACAAAGTACTCCTATTCTAGACTATTCTCTACTCATGTTCGTGGTTACCATTTTGGTGAAACTGATCCTGAATCTGACTATGAAAATGAAGAGGATTTAACCATAGCTTCAGCAGAAAAAATTCAGATATTTAAAGATTTAAAGAGACAGAACCACTTTTCTAAAATGTCATCTGTACCTCATGTTCGTGATTACCATTTTAGTGAAACTGATTCTGAATCTGACTATGAAAATGAAGAGAATGTATCCATCGATTCAGCAGAAAAAATTCAGACCTTTAAAGATTTAAAGAGACAGGACTACTGTTCCAGAATACCATCTACTCCTCCTGTTTGTGATTCCTATCCTGGTGATACTGATTCTGAGTCTGAATATGTCAACAAGGCGGATGACTTCACAGATCCAGCTGAATTGGCATTAGACTGGTATGAGCGCAACTTTAATTCACCACAAACTCAGACAAAACCTCAACCTATTGGTTATAATGACAACCTTGGTTGTTATATTTACAATATGGATGATACAGACAGCTCTCATCATGAAACCTCTCATGGAAATACTGATCTTCCTATTTTTGATATTCCCATGGAATCGTTAGATTGGACAGATTCAGAGCCGGAAGAAAAGACATCTGGTTTACAGACTGCTGTTTGGAGAAAAGGTCCCCTCAACTACTATGCAGATTTATTACATCAGAATTATGCATCCAGTGATGAAGAGGATTTCTGTTCTCAACCTGATATAGGGTACTACAAGCCACAATGGCAGCAACCTAAGAAGCCTCATACTGGGAAGAAATATCAGTTATCTAAGCTCTCTAAGAAAAAGAAGAATAAGAAGAAAGTCTTTCTGCCTACAGAAAATCAGAAGTGCAAAGAGGAAACTCAGCCTGAATCTCCTGTTTCAGTTTCTGTTGTACCAGACCCTCTCTTGCCTCATGACACTGTCAACACCGAGCTGGATGATGTCTATAGTCACTATCAGTCTGTTCTTAAAGCATCTAATGGTATCTCTTCTCAGACTCTACAAAAAATACAAACACTGTTTCCAACTATTGATTTCTCATATCCCTCTCATGATGCCTCATTGCCTGCCTGTAAACCCTGTGCTAGAAGCAAAAGATAATTTTGTTCCAGATAAACAACCTTTCAGTTTACCAGAGATAATCCCTGGAGAATTTAGCTCTGATATTCAAACTCAAATAAGCATGCCTGCTGAACTCCAGATAACTTCTCAGTCAGAATCTTGTGTCACGATTCCTCCGCATCTACCTGAGTGTGGCATATTTCAGTACACTTCATCTTCTCAAAATTCTTCTGTTACTGCATCTAAGAAATTGTTTCCCTTGGGAGATACTTTGCATCAACCTACATTTTCTACTCCATCAGTTTCCTGTACAGGAATTCCTGATACTGAATCCTGTGAGGACAACTTTGAACCAAGTTCGCAAGTGGACATTCTTGACCCTGAAACTTGTACAAAAGTTCTTCAAAAAGATTCCCCAGTGCCCATTCCTGTTCCTGTTTTTCGTGATTATACTACTAAACCTGACATCAAGGTGGACTCTCCTGTTTTTGACCCTGGTATGGGTATTCTTTGTTTAACCCAGAAATGGGTGTAATAATACTTGATCCTGAAGATAGCCATGCCCTATACTCAGAAGCAAGTATGGTTCTTGGCTGTAAAGTGGGTCTTGTTAATTCTTCGTTTATGAACCCTGAAGAAAGCCTTGCCCTCTGCTCAGAAGAGAGTATGGTTCCTGGCTCTAAAGTGGGTTCTTTTTCTTTCTCTATAGTTGAACCTTGCCCTGGCATGGGCATTCCTTCACCCGATCCTACTGAGGATATTCCTGAACCTTGCCCTGGTGAAGGCATTCCTACACTTGATCCTATTGAGGATATTCCTGAACCTTGCCCAGATGTGGGTACTTCTGAACCTTGCCCTGGCATGGGCATTCCTTCACCTGATCCTACTGAAGATATTCTTGAACCTTGCCCTGGTGAGGGCATTCCTACACTTGATCCTATTGAGGATATTCCTGAACCTTGCCCAGATGTGGGTATTCCTGAACCTTGCCCTGGTGTGGGCATTCATATACCTGTTCTTAGTGAGGACACTTTTGATTCTGAATCCAGTAAGGAGACATTTCATATTGAATTAGAAGATGGCAAGAACTGGACAAATCTTGCACTCTACACTCCTATCTCCTACTTTGAAGAAAGCCCTGCTATTGCGTTAGAAGTGACTATAGCTTTTTCTTTTGGAGTATATCTAATCCTCAGCCAAGAGGTTAATTCTGAGGATACTCAAATCTCTGACCCAAAGGTGGTTAATCTGGTTATCAATCCAGAATGCTGCATCTCTATTTCTGAAGCTGAGGAAAGCCTATTCATATCTCTAGGACTGGCTGCCTTTTCATTGGCTATGTACATGGTCATCTATCATGAAGAACATCCGCCTATCTACCCTCAGGATGATTCTGTGGTAGGAAGCTCATTGTATGTTACGTTCATGCATTCTCACGATGACTACAAAAAAGTTGACTTCAAGTTTTGCTCTCATCATTGTCAAGATCTTTTGATACCTGAATTACATGGCCTTTACTTCGTCATTCAACTTTTTCAAGAGATCTCCAACCCTCCTTTCTTGATTTCCGATTGGACTCACTACCTCCATACACCTACTACCGGTTCTCCATATCATTTTTGTTCTCTCTCCTTTTGGATTGTGTTGGGCGCCCGGAGGTCGCCTTTGAGGAGGGCGATCTGTAACATATCTCAGCCTAATGTCACTATTCCTTTAAGACTTCCTTCTCTGACTGCTGCATTTGGGCAGTATTCACATTCAGCTTGCTTGCCTGCCTGATTAATCATTCATGCACCTGATTACCTCAGCCTCTTTTTAAGCCTTCTCAGATCTAATGTGCTTTGCATTAACATTGAAGTGTGATCCTGAACAACAGAGGCTTGTGTCAGTTTCCTGCTTGAACTTACCAACTATTCCAAGATACAGCAATTTCTTTTACCTATGCTAAATATCATCAAACCGCAAGTATCAAACATATCTCCATTCTGTTTCCTGGACACAGCTACTTAACAATCTCTGAACTTTATTATAAATCAACTATGCTTTTGCTTACCATCACTCTCTAATTACAATAACATCATCTTACTCAGAACTTTATAACTATTTCTGTGCTTCTAGTTGTCATTGCTGAAATAACCTGCAACAAACCTAGTTTGAGCAAACAGTAATTAATGCCTGAGACTTGTAACTTGTCTATCACTTGTGCTGCTCTGATTATACTGATATACAGCTTTACATAATATAATGAACTGTGAACCTTCAACTAACCTTGGTTTGCATATATATGCACAAAACAGTAATTAATGCCTAAGACAACCTGTTTATCACTTGTGCTGCCGTGTTTAACCCTGACATACAACCTTATAAAACATTATGTACTGTGAACCTACAACAAACCTTAGTTTGCATCTAAGTATCAAACTTCTACCTGTTTACTTTGGAGCCTGAACATTGCTATATATTTCTCTCATTGAATCCTGCAGCTACTCCTGTTAACTAATTATAACTCACAGTGAAGCCAGAATATATTGTAAACAAATATTGCACCCTCCATTAATTCTTCAATAACTTCTAGCAACTATGAATCACAGAATATCATCTATCCACGTCCAGGATACTCTTCCCCGGGTCAGAGGTCGGTGTCTTCAAATCCCTACCACTGCCCCAAGGGTCTGTTTCCTGAGCGCATGTACACCGGATCATGACACCAATATGGAATGCAGCCAAAAGGAGACAGCAGTCTTGATAATAAAAGAACAGGAGCAAGGATAGTGTAAAAGTGTAATCTTTATTGTTACACTGGGGATAGAGACGATGATCTAGCCTGATGAAACAGCATTATCTGTTGCTTAGAAACGCGTCGCTATCCCTAGTGTAACAATAAAGATTACACTTTTACACTATCCTTGCTCCTGTTCTTTTATTATCGAGATTGCTGTCTCCTTTCGGTTGCATTCCATATTGGCTTCATCCGATTGGCTCATCCGGTCACCTGTCTTCACGTCGGATGCTTCCTGACGCCTCTTTGAGTCTTACGGGCGACTGGGTGGGTCCCGTGCTGCTTTGTACGGCACTCCGGTTGTGCCGCTGCTTCTGGTGAGTTGCCACTGCTAGAGGCTCTGGGTCCTCTTATCGCTGGATGTTTTAAACTTTACTACTCGATGTGGCGCCTCTTTTTGTCCTCCACAGGTCCTTTCTGATTCATTTATCTACCAAGAGTGCGGCCTTACCACTGACTATCCCTTCCATCTGTCTGCTGTCACAAGCGCACCTCTTTTGGGATTTTCGACATCTCTTCTCCTGAATCGATCATTTTAGAGAAATATTTTTATGATCTGTGGTATATAATATTAAAACGGAATAAACGTGTATAATTGATTCATAAGCTAGTCTCTACTTAATATATTTCTATGTTTTAATAAATTTAACTAATCTCAAGAATTTAGGAATAAAAATGTCTATTGTTTCGTATATACATTTTACATTTTATATGTGCTTTCTAATTTTTTATTGGATCCTAGATGTAGGATTCAATGGTATCACTTTATAAATATTAGTGTCTCCCAATTGGCGTATATTTTCATGTTTGTATTTTATACTACTCATAATCACCAAAGCCCCACCCTCGTCTGCAGGTTTTGAATATCAGAAATCAAATTTCTCTTAGATGTCGTTAAGTTAAATTTTGTTTTACACTTAAAATTATTTCTCAGTTTCTCAAATTCATGTTTCACTACAGTAATGTATGCCCCTACTGAGGAATTGGTAGGAGAAGGATTAAACTTACTTTTGGGTCTAATATCATTAGTGTGAAATTGAATATGGAGTGTTTACATCCTCACCCCCTCGAGCCTCCTCTTTATTTTCAAAAAAAATTTTGAGTCTCAAGTTCCTAAATAATTTTTTCAAATTACACTCAATAGAGAAAAAGTCTGATAATGATGTTGGTACATGTGATAAACCTTTCTGTAATATTGGCAATCTAGCATCATCAAGAGTAATCCCTGAGATATTCACCACCAAATTGTCTTCAATTATCTCCTGTTCTGTCTTGTCGATATCTGATACCCTGTGTTTTCCAATGTTTCCTGCCCCCTCTCCTCTGCCTCTTCTTCTGTTTCTGGTTCCACAGCCTCTGATAGGAAAACTCACTCACTCTCTGAGGAGGATTCTCCTGTAAAGTTGTTAAACTGTGGGCCTCTTCTATCTCTTCTAAATGGTACAAAGTCATGGTTCCTCTACCTGTGTTTTTCCTAAATAATGTGGGATGTAAATGGCTCCTAAGTCCCCAGGGGATCCGTTTCTGTCTGTAATACTCTGCCAAAGTGACAGAGTGTCAGGGTTTTTTCCCTGTTGTGTTTGCCATGTGCTGCTGGCAGCCATTTTACTCACCTCTCTTCCTGACTATGGTGCATTGTGGGGGATGCTGCTCAATTCCTGCACTTTCATTTTATGGCCAAACTGCTGTGCATCATCCATGTGAGACAGGATGCAGTCTCAGAATTGTGATGTCATCACTTATTATTTAAAGGGCCTCTGTTCAGTATGCTTTGCCTTTGCGTTGTCTGAGACCTGTTTGTGAGAGTTCCTGTGTATTACCTGGCTGCCTGATATCCTTCCTGGTTCCTGATCCCTGGCTTGTTCCCGACTCTGCTGTTTTCTTTGTTCCTGATTCCGGCTCGTCTGACTATTCGCTTTGGCTCCTGACTCGGCTCGTCTGACTACCAGTTCTGGTTTTGATTCCTGGCATATGTGGTGAAATGACACAGTATGCAAAAGATGGGATACGCCAGCACAAAGCAGCTATTGGGAAACTAGATGAGGATGCCCCAGGGGCACACCATTTTACCTTAGCTTCTCATAATAAAAGCCAACTAAGATTTCAGATAGTAGATGGTGTACCCCTCTAAGATGAGGGGGAGACAGACAGAAATTACTTTTTAAAAAAGAGGCACAATGGATCAGGAAACTAGACACTTTAACACCTAGGGGTCTCAATAGAGATATCTCCTGGGGAAACTTTATATGAGATTGCAGAGAAATACTGAATAAGTTAAAAATGTATGATATGCCCTCCTTCATGTTTGTTGCGTATGTATGGGGGTTGAATGTTCAGGATCTAATGAGAAGAGTTCTGCAGCATTAAATAGCAGTCATTCGCTGTTTACACCATACTCCTTGACAAAAGACGGAGTCCTGAAACGCATATCGGAGTTTGTGTGACACCAACACCTGTTACGTGCTAGTGAGCTTGAGTTTGTTGAGACGTTGTTGCATCAGTCGTAGAGTTTGGTAATGAGTTTATATACGCGGACAAAGTACAATAACGAATATTCACTAAGCCTCACAATTTTTCGGTTGGTTTATTCCAACTTGGAGTCTATACTGTATTATGCTTTTTGTTTTTTTGTTGGTGGATGTGGGTATGTGTGAGGAGTGAGTGAATGAGGATGGTCCCTCTTGATACATTATTATTATCCATTGCCAATTATTTTGTCAATAGTGTTTGAATTGAAATATTAAATTAATATATTCAGCAGTGCTGGGAGTACCCTTTTTATTGGTATTATAGAGGGTGGGTAAACTACATCCTATCCTGGGCATTCTGGCATTAGGGTTGCCGGCTGTCCTACACAAGAATACTGGACAATCTGTCTGTGATTGGACACAACGGTAGGTGGGGGCCACACAATGCACCCCCAAAAAAACTCTACCTCCACTTTTGAACACACAATGTATATTTTTCATTACTGAGCAGTAATTTTACCCCTTGGCACCAGTAGCACACAGAAAAATCATTTTACCTCTTTGGCTGACAGTAACACACTTAAAGTGAATGTAAATTTTGATGCTAAAGTGCCCGGTTTTTAAAAATTCGATTAAAAACAGGGGCACTTTAATTCATCAGAATTATTTCACTCGTGTTGGGAAAAAAAACTTACCTTTTAATCTTGACAGCCTCTCCGGCTTCCTCCAATGACGGCGTTGAATCAGACACTGATTCCCCCAGGGGGGAAGCCGTGATTGGAGGATGACCGATCCATCATTTCTGATGCCAGAAATGGCTTGCAACGACCGAGGGAAACTGAAGCGGCTGTCAAGTTTAAAAGGTAAGTATTTTTTCACAACACGAGTGAAATGAAAATTTTGATGAATTAAAGTGCCCCTGTTTTTAATCGAATTTTTAAAAACCGGGCACTTTAGCATCAAAATTTACATTCACTTTAAACTGAACTGATTTTACCCTCTCACTTCTTTCTGCTCCAGACTTGTAATGCATTGAGACATAGGAGGCCTCTTAAACATAGCTAACACTCAGACACTTTATAAGTACTACATATATAAAAAGAGATTTTATAACCACTGGGCATTTAAGTGTCCAGTATTTTTGTGACAATGTTACTGGACAGACTTCTAAAATACTGTACTGTCCAGTCGAATACTGGACACCTGGCAACTTTAGCTGGCATTAGTTTACTAACTTTCAACCATAGGTGGTGCTGTCACTGTGTGTGTTTTTGACATACACACATACACAAACACACACATATATATATATATATACACACATATATACACATACACACACATATACACAAACATGCGCACACATGCATACACTTATACACATTTATGCACAAACACAAACACACATACAAACAAACAAACACATGTACGTACTCACACATATATACACACAAACACATACATAAACACACACACAAACCTATTGTCATAACAGGCACTTGGCTATGAGCGTGATTTCTGTTCCTGCTGCAGAAAGGTGTACTCTACATTTAAAGAGGCCTAGAAGATCAATTAGGCACTAATTGTAGTTGTCTTTGAAGCTCTCTGTTTTCAGCATGTGGTTGCTTGTATACTAAGTTGATTCCTCTTACTCTGGCAATTACTATTTGAATTTATGTCTCAGCATATGGAAGGAGGAATGCTGCTAGCAGTTCCACAAATACAGCAATGTTCCATGGAGCTGTTGCAGTGGGAGGTGGATAGCAGGTAACTGTTATTCCTTATTTAAGCATACTATTAAAGGGACTTTCAACTCAAATTGACCCCATACCTTAAAATGTTTATGTGTAATAAAAAAAAACTGCCTGATGCTTTTACTATTTTGTTTATGTACACAGTATTAGCCAGGATTATGACAGGACTATATGTATAATTGTCAAGCCTTGCTTATAACATTCTGCATTCTGCTATACTGACCTGTTATAAAGGAGACCTTACTTTAGTTCAGAGTAAGGTCATCACTTGTTTATTGAAATCCATACAAGTTATCATTTTACCTAGTCAGTCTCATGAAAGATAAAACAGTTATTTTCATTAAAGGGACACTGAACCCAATTGTTTTATTTTGTGATTTAGATAGAGCATGCAGTTTTAAGCAACTTTCTAATTTACTCCTATTATCAATTTTTCTTTGTTCTCTTGCTATCTTTATTTGAAAAGGAAGGCATCTAAGCCTTTTTATTAGTTCAGAACTCTGGACAGCCCTTTTTTATTGGTGGATGAATTAATCCACCAATCAGCAAGAACAACCCAGGTTGTTTACCAAAAATGGGCTGGCATTTAAACTTACATTCTTGCATTTCAAATAAAGATACCAAGAGAATGAAGAAAAATTGATAATAGGAGTAAATTAGAAAGTTGCTTAAAATGTCATGCTCTATCTGAATCACGGAAGAAAAAATTTGGGTTCAGTATCCCTTTAATAAAGCATGGCAACTAGGGTTGAGTTACCCTATCTAATTGTTTCCATTTTATACACACATGCAGTGGGACACAGCTCTTAGATTGGTAGCTGATGCCATTCAGTGTGACCAAGGGTGACCAACAGTGAAAGAATATTTAGAGGGAAAGACTGGAAAGTATAACTAGAGGGGGGGTTGTGAGAGAAACCACTAAATACAGGTCAGGGGATAAATAGGGGCAAGGACTAGGAAAGCATATACATGCACACATAAAATACACACACACATACATCACACACACCTAAACACAAACATACATAAACACACACACACATAACCACGCACGCACACTCATACATAAACACACACGCACACATACATACACAAACATACACACACACAAACTCACGTATACATGCACACATACATATATATACACACATACCTAAACACACACATCACACACATACATCACACACGCATAAATACACACACACACAGTCATACATAAACACACATGCACACATATATACACACACACATACATACACACACATAATTACACACATACATATATACACGCACACCTACATACACACACATATATACATACGCACACAAATAAATACACACACATACACACGCACACCTAAACACACCAATAAATACACTCGCAGACATACACACGCACACCAACACACACATTACACACACCTAAACACACACACACAGACACATACATATACACACACACATACATACACCTAAACACACACACGCACACACACATATACATACACAAACCTACACACACATAAATACACGCATACAAACCCATACATATATACAGTGGCGTCACTAGGGGGGGGCGGGCCGCACCCGGGTGACACCCTCCAGGGGGTGACACCAAAAAAAAATATTTTTTTTTTTTTTAATTTTATTGAAATTCAAAGAAATACAATGTTGAGATGCATAGATTTTTTTTTTATTAGAGGGGCTGGCATTTGTGAACATTGGTGGGACTGGGGAAGTTGTAGACACACAATTTTTTTCCCCCTTGAGCCAGTGCTGCAATTTCAACAAATAGTTTTCCCGGCTGCTTTTGCTTGTTTGTACTTTGCTGCTCCCCTGCCCAATTTCGCTATGAATGTTGTGGGCATGCCGTGGGGCTTGCAAAGTTGCGCTGCTAGCCTAAACCTGCCTGCCTATCTGTGCTCACTGCTCAGTGACATGTGGAGCAGTGGAGTCACTCACTGCTGTGCTGTCTCTCTAAACGGGAACTGGCAAATCATGAGGGGATGTCTGGCTGTTTGACACTGTCTTTAAAGTGAAGGACCCACGTATGATGCCCACCAGACCATTACGGTTACGGTACACTAAGTGCACACTGAACAGGTAGGAGGGCGGGTGGGGGTCTGGGGGTGGGTAGAGTGCAGAGGTGATTGGCCATAAGAAGCGGTAGGCACGCGGCCCGGGGCTGTGCACTGACAGGCTTGGAACAGAGTCAGAGAGCAGAATTTTCATAGTTTGCGCCTAAACCTTTTCTTTAGTGATTTATTTTTAGAGTGCTCTGTTTATCTTTCATTTGATGCTCTGCTGAGCCAGGGAGCAGCTCTAGGCATGAGCTTTATAATTAATGCAGTGCAGTTTACATATTTTGTATGTGTGTGTGTCTGAGTTTTTGTGTGTGTGTCTGAGTTTTTGTGTGTGTGTCTGTGTTTTTGTGTGTATGTCTGAGTGTTTTTGTGTGTGTCTGAGTGTGTTTCCGAGTGTTTGTGTGTGCATCTGAGTATGTTTTTAAGTGTGTCTGAGTGTTTGTATGTGTGTGTGCCTGTGTTTTTGTGTGTGTCTGCTTTCTGGGGGGGGGGGGGGGTGACACCATAACTTACCGCACCGGGTGACACCAACCCTAGTGACGCCACTGCATATATAGGCACAACTAAACACACACAACATACATACACATACACACGCACACCAACACATACATTACACACACCTAAACACACACAAACATCACACAAAACAAACGAAGAAATAGGCGATCCTTTTGCTTGTAAAACAATCCACTTTATTGGCTTAACATAAAACAAAAAATATATACATGTGCAAGACAACAGCGGTCTCCCTCCTGAGCAAGGAGGAGCTCTGGAAGTGTGTGCGGATCCTTGCATACTGACCCAGACGTCAAAGGGGAGCTGATACAAAGCATTTCAGCACAGGATACAACCAGGTGTTATTCCGCACAAAGAATCCGGGATCCCAGATCACCAGTCATGGCTGGAGCCATACACAGGTGTCAGCAGGCGTCTGGAGATGCGAAAGTGGAAGTTGTGTGCCATATCAAGAATCTGGAGCGTGCGGGATAAACTCCAACCCCCGGCCCAGGTAAGAGCCGGTGAGGCACCGTAAAGGGGAGTACACTCAGTATCCTTGTTGTGGAAAAAGGTATTGGCTAGAAACCTGTTACCCACCTCGATGTAGAGACACAGGTGCTGATGACTGCAGTTTGTTGTGGGACATTGTTTTACTGAAGATGCCTATGAGGTTTACCCAGGATTGTATCTATTTGTATATTTAGTAACATAGAGCACAGACTGAGATTTTTTGCTACTATATATACACACACATACATAGACACATACATATACACACACACACATACTTGCAACTAAACACACAGATACACACACCTACACACACCTTCACACACATAAATACACGCACACACATACATACACAAACCTAAACCTCAGCAAAGGTTTTAAACACATAATTAAACTACCACTTGTGAGCCATAGAGAACTGCTTGTTCAGAGCAGAAACTGAGTAGTTAGTCTGAGGGATGTAAAGGGAGTATGGCCTTATGATACCATTTTTTCACATATGGGAAATCTATTCATAAGGATCATTGTAAATCGGTCACAAGGATTCATCTGCTGCCTCCCTTTATAGATCGACATTATACTCTTGTACCATTACCTCGGCGGATATGTTTCAGTACTAGTTTGGCTGTCTGCTATATGTGGATGGGTGTCTTACACGATAAGTATGTATTTTTTATTTTCAATAAAAGACACTCTCAGCTAGGGATTGGACACTTTTAAGTAAAAGTTGTTATATATTGTTTGTATACATGCCTTGAGTCAGTAATTCAGTGGTCTTTTTAGTAACTTTAATTAGTAGCTATAATATGCCCCAAAGGTTGGTAGAGTCTGTGAAACATACATGGGGGGGTAGTTATCAACGTGTCAACTTTCCTGCCTTCACCGGCCCAATAAGCCTGCCTAAGCTCGCCTACCATCGCCGCCGCAGACCTGAAAAAATTCGCCTAAGTTATCAATAAATCTGTCAAAAAGCCGCGCACCAAGTACGGGGCGATGAGCAGCGGACTGTGAGAGTTATCACTCATCCGATCTCGCTGCTCTTCGGCTTTTTTACAGCTTTATTGCTAGCCTGTCACTAAGCACCCACACTAAACTACACTGTTCTACCCCTTATACCGGCGCCCCCGGAGCCCCCCGCAACTCAATAAAGTTACTAACCCCTAAACCACCGCTCCTAGACCCCGCCACAACTCTTATAAATGTATTAACCCCTAAACTGCCGCTCCTAGACCCCGCCGCAACTCTTATAAATGTATTAACCCCTAAACCGCCACTCCCGGACACCGCCGCAACCTACATTATACCTAGTAACCCCTATCCTTCCCCCCTATACTGCTGCCCTCTATAATAAAGTTATTAACCCCTATCCTGCTGATCCCGCACCTCGCCACAACTAAATAAATAGTTTAACCCCTAAACCGCCGCTCCCGGACCCTGCCGCAACTTATATTAAATTTATTAAACCCTAATCTGCCCCCCCTACACCGTCGCCACCTATAATACATTTATTAACCCCTATCCTGCCCCCCACTACACCGCCGCCACTGTAATAAATTTATTAACCCCTAAACCTAAGTCTAACACTAACCCTAACACCCACCTAAATTAAATATTAATTAAATAAATCTAAATATTATTTCTATTATTAACTAAGTTAATCCTATTTAAAACTAAATACTTACCTTTAAAATAAACCCTAATATAGCTACAATATAAATAATAATTATATGGTAGCTATTTTAGGATTTATTTTTATTTTATAGGTAACTTTCAATTTATTTTAACTAGGTACAATAGCTATTAAATAGTTATTAACTATTTAATAGCTACCTAGCTAAAATAAAGAGAAATTTACCTGTAAAATAAAAATTAACCTAAGTTACAATTACACCTAACACTACACTATCATTAAATAAATTATTTCTATTTAAAACTAAATACTTACCTGTAAAATAAACCCTAATATAGCTACAATGTAATTAATAATTACATTGTAGCTAGTTTAGGATTTATATTTATTTTACAGGTAACTTGTATTTATTTTAGCTAGTTAGAATAGTTATTAAATAGTTATTAACTATTTAAAGGGCCATGATACCCACATTTTTTCTTTCATGATTTAGAAAGAGAATGCATTTTTAAACATCTTTCTAATTTACTTCTATTATCTAATTTGTTTTATTCTCTTAATATTCTTTGCTGAAAAGCATATCTAGATATGCTCAGTAGCTGCTGATTGGTTGCTGCACATAGAAGTCTCATGTGATTGGCTCACCCATGTACATTGCTTTTTCTTCAAATAAGGATATCTCAAAAATGAAGCAAAATAAATAATAGAAGTAAATTGTAATGTTGTTTAAATTTGTATGTTCTATCTGAATCATGAAAGAAAGATTTTGGGTTTAGTGGCCCTTTAATAACTACCTAGCTAAAAGAAATACAAAATTACCTGTAAAATAAATCCTAACCTAAGTTACAATTAATCCTAACACTACACTATCATTACATTAATTAAATAAATTAACTACAAATAACTACAATTAAATACAATTACATAAACTAACTAAAGTACAAAAAATAAAAAAAGCTAAGTTACAAAAAATAAAAAAAATAAGTTACAAACATTTAAAAAATATTACAACAATTTTAAGCTAATTACACCTAATCTAAGCCCCCTAATAAAATAACAAAGCACCCCAAAATAAAAAAATTCCCTACCCTATTCTACATTAAAAAAGTTCAAAGCTCTTTTACCTTACCAGCCCTTAAAAGGGCCTTTTGTGTGGCATGCCCCAAAGAAAACTGCTCTTTTGCCTGTAAAAGAAAAATACAACCCCCCCCAACATTAAAACCCACCACCCACATACCCCTAATCTAACCCAAACCACCCTTAAAATAACCTAACACTAATCCCCTGAAGATCATCCTACCTTGAGTCGTCTTCACTCAGCCGAGCCACCGATGGAACTGAAGAGGAGATCCGGAGCGGCAGAAGTGATCCTCCAAGGGGCGCTGAAGAAGTCTTCCATCCGATGAAGTGATCCTCCAGGCGGCGCTGAAGAAGTCTTCTATCCGGGCGATGTCATCTTCCAAGCAGGGTCTTCAATCTTCTTTCTTCAGGATCCATCTTCATCCCGCTGACGCGGAACATCCTTCTTTCCCGACGGACTACCGACGAATGAAGGCTCCTTTAAGGGACGTCATCCAAGATGGCATCCCTTCAATTCCGATTGGCTGATAGGATTCTATCAACCAATCGGAATTAAGGTAGGAAAAATCTGATTGGCTGATTGAATCAGCCAATCAGATTGAAGTTCAATCCGATTGGCTGATCCAATCAGCCAATCAGATTGAGCTCGCATTCTATTGGCTTATCCGATCAGCCAATAGAATGCGAGCTCAATCTGATTGGCTGATTAAATCAGCCAATCAGATTTTTCCTACCTTAATTCCGATTGGCTGATAGAATCCTATCAGCCAATCGGAATTGAAGGGACACCATCTTGGATGACGTCCCTTAAAGGAGGGAAAGAAGGATGTTCCGCGTCAGCGGGATGAAGATGGATCCTGAAGAAAGAAGATTGAAGACCCCGCTTGGAAGATGACATAGCCCGGATAGAAGACTTCTTCAGTGCCGCTTGGAAGATGACATCGCCCGGATGGAAGACTTCTTCAGCGCCGCCTGGAGGATCACTTCATCGGATGGAAGACTTCTTCAGCGCCCCTTGGAGGATCACTTCTGCCGCTCCGGATCTCCTCTTCAGTTCCATCGGTGGCTCGGCTGAGTGAAGACGACTCAAGGTAGGATGATCTTCAGGGGATTAGTGTTAGGTTATTTTAAGGGGGGTTTGGGTTAGATTAGGGGTATGTGGGTGGTGGGTTTTAATGTTGGGGGGAGGTTGTATTTTTCTTTTACAGGCAAAAGAGCAGTTTTCTTTGGGGCATGCCCCACAAAAGGCCATTTTAAGGGCTGGTAAGGTAAAAGAGCTTTGAACTTTTTTAATGTAGAATAGGGTAGGGAATTTTTTTTATTTTGGGGGGCTTTGTTATTTTATTAGGGGGCTTAGATTAGGTGTAATTAGCTTAAAATTGTTGTAATATTTTTTAAATGTTTGTAACTTATTTTTTTATTTTTTGTAACTTAGCTTTTTTTATTTTTTGTACTTTAGTTAGTTTATGTAATTGTATTTAATTGTAGTTATTTGTAGTTAATTTATTTAATTAATGTAATGATAGTGTAGTGTTAGGTTTAATTGTAACTTAGGTTAGGATTTATTTTACAGGTAATTTTGTATTTCTTTTAGCTAGGTAGTTATTAAATAGTTAATAACTATTTAATAACTATTCTAACTAGCTAAAATAAATACAAAGTTACCTGTAAAATAAATATAAATCCTAAAATAGCTACAATGTAATTATTAATTACATTGTAGCTATCTTAGGGTTTATTTTACAGGTAAGTATTTAGTTTTAAATAGGAATAATTTATTAAAGTATAGTGTAGTGTTAGGTGTAATTGTAACTTAGGTTTGTTGTTATTTTACAGGTAAATTTCTCTTTATTTTAGCTAGGTAGCTATTAAATAGTTAATAACTATTTAATAGCTATTGTACCTAGTTAAAATAAATTGAAAGTTACCTATAAAATAAAAATAAATCCTAAGATAGCTACAATATAATTATTATTTATATTGTAGCTATATTAGGGTTTATTTTAAAGGTAAGTATTTAGTTTTAAATAGGATTAACTTAGTTAATAATAGAAATATTATTTAGATTTATTTAATGAATATTTAAGTTAGGGGGGTGTTAGGGTTAGTGTTAGACTTAGGTTTAGGTTAATAAATTTATTACAGTGGCGGCGGTGTAGGGGGGGGCAGGATAGGGGTTAATAAATGTATTATAGGTGGCGACGGTGTAGGGGGGGCAGATTAGGGGTTAATAAGTTTAATATAGGTTGCGGCAGGGTCCGGGAGCAGCGGTTTAGGGGTTAAACTATTTATTTTGTTGCAGCGAGGTGCGGGATCGGCAGGATAGGGGTTAATAACTTTAATATAGAGGGCGGCGGTATAGGGGGGCAGGATAGGGGTTAATAGGTATAATGTAGGTTGCGGCGGGGTCTGGGAGCGGCGGTTTAGGGGTTAATACATTTATTATAGTTGCAGCGGGGTCAGGGAGCGGCAGTTTAGGGGTTAATATGTATAGAGTAGCTTGCGGTGGGCTCCGGGAGCGGCGGTTTAGGGGGAAATAACTTTATTTAGTTGCGGCGGTGTAGGGGGGACAGATTAGGGGTGTTTAGACTCGGGGTACATGTTAGGGTGTTAGGTGTAGACAGCTCCTATAGAAATCAATGGGATGTCTGGCAGCAGCAAACTTGTACTTTCGCTATGGTCAGACTCCCATTGATTCCTATGGGATCCGTTGCCTCCAGGGCGGCGGATTGAAAACCAGGTACGCTGGGCCGGAAAAGTGCCGAGCGTACCTGCTAGTTTTTTGATAACTAGCAAAAGTAGTCAGATTGTGCCGCACTTGTGTGTGGAACATCTGGAGTGACGTAAGAATCGATCTGTGTCGGACTGAGTTCCGGCGGATCGAAGCTTACGTCACAAAATTCTACTTTTGCCGGTCTCTAGCCTTTGATAACTAAGGCGAATCAGCCTCGCCACAAATACGCTGCGGAATTCCAGCGTATTTGAGGTTGACGGCTTGATAACTACCCCCCATGGTGTATTTAGGGGCTATTACAGGGAGTGCAGAATTATTAGGCAAGTTGTATTTTTGAGGATTAATTTTATTATTGAACAACAACCATGTTCTCAATGAACCCAAAAAACTCATTAATATCAAAGCTGAATAGTTTTGGAAGTAGTTTTTAGTTTGTTTTTAGTTATAGCTATTTTAGGGGGATATCTGTGTGTGCAGGTGACTATTACTGTGCATAATTATTAGGCAACTTAACAAAAACAAATACAGGGAGTGCAGAATTATTAGGCAAGTTGTATTTTTGAGGATTCATTTTATTATTGAACAACCTGAATGTTCTCAATGAAGCCAAAAAACTCATTAATATCAAAGCTGAATATTTTTGGAAGTAGTTTTTAGTTTGTTTTTAGTTTTAGCTATTTTAGGGGGATATCTGTGTGTGCAGGTGACTATTACTGTGCATAATTATTAGGCAACTTAACAAAAAACAAATATATACCAATTTCATTATTTATTTTTACCAGTGAAACCAATATAACATCTCAACATTCACAAATATACATTTCTGACATTCAAAAACAAAACAAAAACAAATCAGTGACCAATATAGCCACCTTTCTTTGCAAGGACACTCAAAAGCCTGCCATCCATGGATTCTGTCAGTGTTTTGATCTGTTCACCATCAACATTGCGTGCAGCAGCAACCACAGCCTCCCAGACACTGTTCAGAGAGGTGTACTGTTTTCCCTCCTTGTAAATCTCACATTTGATGATGGACCACAGGTTCTCAATGGGGTTCAGATCAGGTGAACAAGGAGGCCATGTCATTAGATTTTCTTCTTTTATACCCTTTCTTGCCAGCCACGCTGTGGAGTACTTGGACGCGTGTGATGGAGCATTGTCCTGCATGAAAATCATGTTTTTCTTGAAGGATACAGACTTCTTCCTGTACCACTGCTTGAAGAAGGTGTCTTCCAGAAACTGGCAGTAGGACTGGGAGTTGAGCTTGACTCCATCCTCAACCCGAAAAGGCCCCAGAAGTTCATCTTTGATGATACCAGCCCAAACCAGTACTCCACCTCCACCTTGCTGGCGTCTGAGTCGGACTGGAGCTCTCTGCCCTTTACCAATCCAGCCACGGGCCCATCCATCTGGCCCATCAAGACTCACTCTCATTTCATCAGTCCATAAAACCTTAGAAAAATCAGTCTTGAGATATTTCTTGGCCCAGTCTTGACGTTTCAGCTTGTGTGTCTTGTTCAGTGGTGGTCGTCTTTCAGCCTTTCTTACCTTGGCCATGTCTCTGAGTATTGCACACCTTGTGCTTTTGGGCACTCCAGTGATGTTGCAGCTCTGAAATATGGCCAAACTGGTGGCAAGTGGCATCTTGGCAGCTGCACGCTTGACTTTTCTCAGTTCATGGGCAGTTATTTTGCGCCTTGGTTTTTCCACACGCTTCTTGCGACCCTGTTGACTATTTTGAATGAAACGCTTGATTGTTCGATGATCACGCTTCAGAAGCTTTGCAATTTTAAGAGTGCTGCATCCCTCTGCAAGATATCTAACTATTTTTTACTTTTCTGAGCCTGTCAAGTCCTTCTTTTGACCCATTTTGCCAAAGGAAAGGAAGTTGCCTAATAATTATGCACACCTGATATAGGGTGTTGATATCATTAGACCACACCCCTTCTCATTACAGAGATGCACATCACCTAATATGCTTAATTGGTAGTAGGCTTTCAAGCCTATACAGCTTGGAGTAAGACAACATGCATAAAGAGGATGATGTGGTCAAAATACTCATTTGCCTAATAATTCTGCACTCCCTGTATATACCCATTTCAATTATTTATTTTTACCAGTGAAACCAATATAACATCTCAACATTCACAAATATACATTTCTGACATTCAAAAACAAAACAAAAACAAATCAGTGACCAATATAGCCACCTTTCTTTGCAAGGACACTCAAAAGCCTGCCATCCATGGATTCTGTCAGTGTTTTGATCTGTTCACCATCAACATTGCGTGCAGCAGCAACCACAGCCTCCCAGACACTGTTCAGAGAGGTGTACTGTTTTCCCTCCTTGTAAATTTCACATTTGATGATGGACCACAGGTTCTCAATGGGGTTCAGATCAGGTGAACAAGGAGGCCATGTCATTAGATTTTCTTCTTTTATACCCTTTCTTGCCAGCCACGCTGTGGAGTACTTGGACGCGTGTGATGGAGCATTGTCCTGCATGAAAATCATGTTTTTCTTGAAGGATACAGACTTCTTCCTGTACCACTGCTTGAAGAAGGTGTCTTCCAGAAACTGGCAGTAGGACTAGGAGTTGAGCTTGACTCCATCCTCAACCCGAAAAGGCCCCACAAGCTCATCTTTGATGATACCAGCCCAAACCAGTACTCCACCTCCACCTTGCTGGCGTCTGAGTCGGACTGGAGCTCTCTGCCCTTTACCAATCCAGCCACGGGCCCATCCATCTGGCCCATCAAGACTCACTCTCATTTCATCAGTCCATAAAACCTTAGAAAAATCAGTCTTGAGATATTTCTTGGCCCAGTCTTGACGTTTCAGCTTGTGTGTCTTGTTCAGTGGTGGTCGTCTTTCAGCCTTTCTTACCTTGGCCATGTCTCTGAGTATTGCACACCATGTGCTTTTGGGCACTCCAGTGATGTTGCAGCTCTGAAATATGGCCAAACTGGTGGCAAGTGGCATCTTGGCAGCTGCACGCTTGACTTTTCTCAGTTCATGGGCAGTTATTTTGCGCCTTGGTTTTTCCACACGCTGCTTGCGACCATGTTGACTATTTTGAATGAAACGCTTGATTGTTCGATGATCACGCTTCAGAAGCTTTGCAATTTTAAGAGTGCTGCATCCCTCTGCAAGATATCTCACTATTTTTGACTTTTCTGAGCCTGTCAAGTCCTTCTTTTGACCCATTTTGCCAAAGGAAAGGAAGTTGCCTAATAATTATGCACACCTGATATAGGGTGTTGATGTCATTAGACCACACCCCTTCTCATTACAGAGATGCACATCACCTAATATGCTTAATTGGTAGTAGGCTTTCGAGCCTATACAGCTTGGAGTAAGACAACATGCATAAAGAGGATGATGTGGTCAAAATACTCATTTGCCTAATAATTCTGCACTCCCTGTAATTTATTTTAACAAATTTGGCGTATACACCAATGTTTTACTTACCTCCGGGTTTTTTTAAATTATTTTTTTCAAAATTTCCTTTTGTGCTGTTTTTTTGGTGCCAAATTTTCACACCTTTTTTAGCTTTATAAGCTCCGTCCCCCAGGCCACTCAGTGCTTTCAAAAAACGCTTAGAGAGCTTTTGTGCAGCATTGTTTTTTTATAATCAGTTAATTCTTTTTATAATTATTTCTCTGTTTCCCATTCTCACAGGGCCTGTTATATACATAATATATTAGAGCATGGATATAAATTTGCAGAAATTATATATTTCAAAAAAATATTTTTGCAATTATGTCTCAAACTGAACCTGCCTCAGATGTTACAATAGGATTTGAGCTGCCTGAACATTTTTCTACCAAAGCTAAGTGTGTTGTAAAAAAGCTGATCTAAATTCTTTAGCTCAATTATGTGGCTCTTGTTTTGATAATTTATTACATGCTGATAATATCTCTATGAGTACAAATGCAACCACTGTTATTCCATCTCAGTCTAATGTACAAAGCATTCCTGCAGAAATGAAAGATGTTATTGCTGCAGCTATAGAGAAGGCAATGACTGCTATTTCGCCTTCAAATCTATTCTTAAATTCCGATAATGTTGTTCTGACCATCAGCATACTGATGTATCCTCTACTGATGGTGTTTCTTCTGATTCAGAGGATGCCACGTCAGAGACAGAAATAGACAAATCTTGAAGTTTTGTTTACCTTGGGTATTTAGGAGTCTAAAAATCCTGATGATAAAGCTAGTAATTGTCTAAATTCTGTATTTAAGACTACTGTTATTACTTCTGAAGTTTTTCCTATTCCAGACACTATCTCTAATGTGATTGCTAAAGAATGGTCTAAACCTGGTACCTCTTTTAACCCTTCTTCTAGGTTTAAGAAATTGTATCATTTACCTTTGGCTAATCTAGAACTTTGGGAAACAGTCTCTAAGGTTGATGGGGCTATTTCCACTCTTGCCAAACATACTTCTATTCCTATAGAAGACAGTACTTCTTTTAAGGATCCTTTAGATAGGAAGTTTGAATCTTATATATAAAGGGTATATTTACATACTGGCTATATTCTTAAACCCCTTATATCTATGGCTGATGTTGCTGCTGCTTCTACTTTTTGGTTGGACATTTTAGCATAGCAGTTGTCTTCAGATCCTGAATTATATAACATTATTCTTTTACTTCAACATGCAAATCATTTTATTTGTGATGCTATATTTGATGTTATTATTTCTTTATTTAAATATCAATTCAAAATATATTTTACAGAACCAAAAAAAGAGAAAAATAAGAGACAGGAATAAAAACAAAACAAGATCAATTATCATACATAGTAGATATCCTTATAATGATTCTCTTATAGAAGTCTCTCTATGACAATATAGCTAAAACAATATCTCTAACAATCAAGAAACTCATCAATCTACTATTACAAAAATCAATTTTCTCTTAATACATGAATTGAGAATTTTCAAACCTTTTTTTAATAAACATACATAAGATAACAAAAACACGACAAAAAAAAAAAAAATGGAAACAGAAAGAGAAAGACCCAGAGGATTAGAATAGAAGATCCATCTGTGGCTAAGGTACTTCCGCCTAATCCAGATATATACTATTTATGTAACTATGCACTATCTGAGATTCTATACCTCCTCAGGAGATAGAAAACCTACTTTAAATAAGGGTTTCAAAATATCTGCTTGCATCTCCAGGGGTTGCAATCTAATAATACCCGCCCATTTTATATAAAAGCCTCTAAATTGTGTTTCGTTGTTTGGCTCTATATTCATTTGCTCTATAATTAATTGGGCAATCATTTTTTGTCCAAATTCAGCTATGCTTGGATACTTTTTAGCTTTCCAGTATCGGAAAATTAAATTCCTTGCGATTTGTATTGCTGTAATAATTAAAGAGTGTTCTTCTTTTTCAAATTGCTTAGCAAAATTAAAAAAGACGATACTCACGGGAGTGAAAATCACAGGTTGTCTCACAAATCTATTCAACCAAAAAGATATCTTTTTCCAAAACTGATATATCCTCGGGCAATACCACAAACAATGAAGTATATCTGCCTGAGGAGCATAGCAGTGAAAGCATTTCCCTTTAGATTTCTTATCCCATTTGGCTAGCCACGTAGGGGTAATATATGCAAAATTGATCAGATAGCTGTGTGATTCTTTCCAGGAGATAACCTTATATCCAGCCGTCACTATACTCTGTTTAATATCTTGAACTAATAGATCTGGAAATAATTTTTGCCATCTAGTGATAAGAGTATCTAAGTGCATATTACCAAGGTTTTTCATTATTATTTAATACCGGATTGATATTGAGTGGTGGCCCGCCCGATAAATCTGTAACCCAGATTCTATTATCCCCAAATACGTATTACCAGAAAAATGTTGTGTTACATATTTGTGGAATTGTCTCACCTGTAGAAAAGCAAAGAAATGCTGCCTGGGGATATCAAATTCTTCTTGTATCTGTATGAAGGTTTTAAAGACCCCTAATTCTTTATGAATGAATTGCTCTAGATATTCTATGCCTTTTCTTTTCCAGATATGAAAAATACCAAAACTTAATCCTGGCGTAAACTCTGGGTGCCCCAAAATAGGAAGAAACTTAGAAAACCTAAAATTTATCTTAAGATCTATACAAAATTTCTGCCAAACTTTGACCACATTACTAATAATCTTGATATTTAATACCGAAGCAGGCAATTTAACTATAGGGGTATGCAAAATAGCTTTTAGGGCAAAAGGTTTTATTAAACTATCCTCTATATCTATAAAGGAACAGTGATCCTTTTCCATGATCCAATCAATTGCAACTTTTAACATTGTAACCTCATTATATAGTTTAAGATTAGGAAGCCCGAACCCTCTGAATTCTTTATCTAGATATAAGGTATATTTTGAAAGAGTAGAGCAGGGGGCCTTATAGATCAATTTAATAAAATTGAGGAAATTACTTGATATGCCGAACCGGGATAATGCAGTAAATAAATGCTCCCACACAATTGCATCAAAGGCTTTTTCAGTGTCTAAAGTTAGTAGAGCCATATATACCTCACTTGATTTAGTATCACACTTAACTTTATTCCAATAATGGCTCAAGACTAATAAAACTTTCCGTATTTTTTTTGATGCATTTCTTCTTGGCATAAATCCTGTTTGGTCACTGTGGATCAGGTTATTAATATATTTTTTGAGTCTTTCTGCGACTATGGCTGTAAGAAGTTTGTAATCATTATTTAATAGTAATATTGGTCTGTATGCGTTCTTTATCTTTTTTATGTATTAAGATAACCATAGTGGCACAGAAAAGACTAGATTCTGCAAGGTTTTTAATAAAATATTGGTTAAATAAATCTTGCAACGTATCCCCAAGCTTTTATTTCTCCACGTAAAACTGCTTTTGCCGCTTCCCAAAAGATCTCTATCATATGATAATAGTTTTTGTTTTCTAATATTTATTGATTCCATTTATGTACTAAAAATATATTAAACTCAATATCTTGTATAAGATATTTAGTGGGGAAAAATGTGTTAATTCCTGCCTTCTGCAGTCTGATACCATCTATAGCTAGACCAATTATCGCATGGTCGGAAATAACTATATTATCTATCATTGGGTTTAAGTCAAGAGACAACATAGATTAATTTATTAGAAAAAGGTCTATACGGGACATTACTTTGTGTGTCTTAGATACACATGAGAAAGATCTTGTGTCTGGGTTTTGTATTTGCCATATATCATAAAGATTCAGTTTGTTTCGAAAGGTGCAGAACAGTCTTTCTTCCGCTTTTCTAGGGCAGTTTCCAGTTCTCATTCTATCTATCACTGGGGCCGTTGTCATATTGAAGTCCCCAGAAATAATTAAGTTCTTATTTGAATAAGGTAAAAGTTTGATGAATAAATTATCCCAGAATCTTGGGTCTAATTCGTTTGGGCCATATACATTTCAAATAACTAATGAAGTGTCTCCATATTCTATTTCAGTTATAATGTATCTCCCCCCGGGTCCCGCTGCTGTACTAGAATTTTATAATTAAACTTTTTAGAAAATAGCACCGCTACCCGTCTCTTAAGTTTAGGGCCAGGAGCAGATATTATTTCTCCTACCCATTTAAATTTAAGTTTACCCATCTCCTCGTCTTGCAAATGGGTCTCCTGTAACAGAGCAATATCTGGATTCTTTTTTTTAATAACTTTAAAATTATAGACCTTGGCTGGAGAAGTTATACCCCCCCCCCCCCCACACACACACACACACATTCCAGGATACTATATTAACCATTACTCCTTCTGGGTCTTAAAACAAAAAAAGTGAGAAAGGAAGAAGAAGAAAAAAGCAAAAAAAAAACAGTAACATGGAAGCTCCGGAACATATATAACCACATCATAGATCACTTCTTTAAACTACCTGGATCTTGTACATGTTTCTAATAGTGGCCCATAATGGGCAAATTCAAATCTGCCTTTTAACATCATCATAGACAAAAAAGTTAAAAAAAAGCACAAATCAGAGTATCTGGCCCAGATAACACAGAAAAAAAACAACAACAGCCCCAACAAAAACACAACTTATGGTGCACTCCTATAGGGACCTGATATATTCACTAGCTTCCTGAAGTGTTTTCAGGGTAAGATTTTCATTATTAACCCTAAAACGGATTTTAGCTGGATACATAAGTCTAGCCTGTATACCTTTTTGAATCAAAGTCGTACAGAAAGGGGACATTTCTTTACGTTTCAGGGAAGTTTCACTGGAATAGTCCTGGAATAACAGAATTTTTTCCTGTCCTAACATTAATGGGCTTTTTTGTCTATACTGCCTCATAATTGTTACTTAATTTTACCATAATGGGCCTAGGTTTATTTATGCCATTACTGTCCACTCTAGGGGTGCCCAATCTGTGCACCCTTTCCACCAAAAAAGATACCTCAGAGGTTTGTAACCCCAACAATGCTGGTAGGTCTTTAGAGGTAAATTTAATTAAATCTTGTTGCTGGCCGGTGTCTGGGAGGCCTATTATTTTCACGTTATTCCTACGTGAGCGGTCTTCTAATGCTTCTACCTTAGCTTGAATATTTTTTTTTAGAATCAAAGTTTTTTTATTGAGGAATACCAGATATACAAGGGTAACATACAGAAAATATTATACATAGATTTGAAACACGGCACCTCTGAGGCTTTGTCAAGCCATTAACTTCTAGCATAACATGAAGTAATCACATTCTGGCGTTACCTCTTTTTCGTTTTGTTTCCTATGTTATAACACAGAATGAAGAAAGAAACCATTCACAGTTTAAATATCCTTAACAACTTGTACATCCTATAGTATGGTAGACTAAATATAACATAAAGATGGATTTATTATCTGTTTTTTTACATAATGTAGGAAAGCACAACGGGTTAATAGATGTATTTATTATCTAATAATAATATGACCTTCTAGATGCTATTGACAAGTGAGAATATAAAAAAGAAGGTCTTGACTACTAATGATACTGATGTTGAAATAGAATATAGTGATACATACTAGGAGCGGAATTAATACCGCTAACAAGAAATTCACCATGGTGGGTGAATGAAATATGGTGAGGGGGAGAGCGGGAGGGCGGCGCCAGTAAAAATGTTAACCTAGTGGACGTTATGAGTATGGGTGGAAAACTGAAATATGCGCTGGTTTGTTTCTGAGTATAAGGATTAAGGCAACATGTCATTTATTGATTTAGCAAGTAATAGGTTGTGTCTATGTGAGATATGATGAGATATAATGCAGCCCTGCACCCTAGGATAGGCTAGGTAGCATATACAGCTTATACTAACCGCAACAGTTTCTTTGGGGGAATACTCATACTGTTAGGAAGTGATAAGAAATATAATTATAACTGAGAGAGCTAAAGGATCCTCATACTGTACTCACATCTCTGCCCCGGCCGCTGGCAGTGCAAAGGAAGTAACAGAAAAAAGAAAGATAAATAGGGCTCCCTCATTCATACAGTATATGCCCCACGGAGTTGAAACTAATAACAATCAAGGTGCAAGGCTCCAACAAACCAAGTATCTATCCTATACCAGATTTCTATACCTGTACTCATAAGGCTGTTTGACAGCTAATAAGACAACAAGCTGGATATCAGACATGCCAAGTAATGTGCAAATCTATAAAGGTGTAAAATACATACAAGTCTGGTTATTAAGTGCTACTAGCTACCACTATAGTAGGTGAACTGAGCATGGAATTTCGGGCGAGTAAGCATTAACACTAATCCAAGTAGGATAAGTAGATACACGCATAAATACACATAAACCCATACACCAATACATACATGTACATATAAGGTATTAATCCACACTGAGTCTGCATTCCCTGGAACATATAGGGTACATATCAAAGCCTAACATAGCTATTAAAATAAAACTTGGAAACATAAACAGATCAATGTGGTCTCATGCTAAAACATAACATAGGAAAGGCATGAGGGGTCTGTACAGAAGTAATTCAACAGTAGAGCATGGTAAGCCCAGGTATTTGACTCATTAATGGGTAGGGGAAATATGAAAATGTGTCACCAAACGACATGTCTGGTATGAGTTTATATAAACAGCATAACTCTGTCTAGATTCAAGTAGATATATGTGGAAGGATAGGGTGCTTCAAGCAGACAAATATATTCTAATGCCATAAAGTAGAATCATGCGAGAGCTAAATGAGCTAAAGTAATAGGGCTGAGATTGCACAGTCATGTAACAAAGCCATTACTCCCAGTGGGGTGAAACAGGATATATACAGGGGAAACCAGTTAGCAATATTTCCTAATAGTATAAGTAATTATATGTAGGCTATGGTTGGATGGTATTATTTACACTATGGTGACAAATCCTAACCAGCCCAAAATGAGTGGATTCCAATAAGAAGTGAGGAAAGGAAACCAAACAGCCCCACATGACAAACAGTAGTAACTGATAAAAATTAGACTGTCTAGCGACAATGAGTCTTTCGTAATTGGAGCTCATATCTAAGGCCTAATAACATGGAAATAGTAAATACCAATATCAGACTGAGAGCATACATACAAAACATAACAAAGGGTTCAAGCAGCAACCAGTTAATGTATGAATTACACTGGGCACTTAGTAGAGACTCTGAGAATTCAGTCAACAGTGAGGCTCCTATTTCTATAGTCTAAGGTACTTGCAGGATTCAGTTAGCAGTGAATCTCTTGCTTTACCAGCCCAGGGTAGCCTGTAGATCAGTGGTAGTGAGGAAACCTCCCTGGGTCCCATGTCATCTGCAACAGCATGTCACGTGTACAATCAGAGGGGCCTTGGTAAGTTACGCTGCGATGATGGCCATTAGCGTGAAGAATGTTACCAGGTTTCAGCCTTCCCTGGTGTATTGGAGCCACGAGCTTGGTCATGTACAGGTTAGTGACAGAGGGAACCGGACAAACATGGTTGATACTCATAAGCCCATAATCACTATGTATCAATAGCTGAAGGAAATGTGGCGCTTCCGCATCCAGCTGGCTATTACTAAGCTCCTTCACCTCCGGGAGTGATAAAATCCCCTCTCGTGGTTCACAGTAATCTGGAGGAAACCTAATTTGAGGCCGAGCTGTGAGGGCGCAGGGAGCCGATAGCTTCTCAGCTGGTATGTCACCCTGTGCGCACACGGCGTTAGAGCGCGATGTCACCGCAGCTGCTAGTTCCAACTGCTGAGTCATCTCAGGGAACCGGTCCGACACCTGCCCCATCCCACAATGCCGGAAGGGCAATGCAAGTCTGCCAGAGGGCCTCCTCACCTTTTTCTGGGGCTTGGATGTGGATGCAGTGCAGGTTCTGCTGTATTGCACGGGGTCAGTGTCCGTAATCAGACATTCCGGCTGTATCGTGCAGGCAGATAATATCAGCATTAGTTCTTCTTTCAGGCACTGATAATGCCTCTTTAGAAGTTGTTGGGTGTTGCGTTCCCATGAGTCAAGTACCTCCATAACAGCAAAGCTATTGAGAGCAGATAGCTCCGGTAGAATCCACGTGGCGCAGCTTACATATAAATGTCAGCCATACATTCAGCTACAAACTTATCTTCAGGTTCTTTAGAAGCATAGTAGTCCTCAGTTGCTTCCAAACCTAACAAAGCAAAAGTTCAAACCCTTTATAGGTACACTAAATATATAATTATGTCTAAGGGCCAGGAGCTTCATAGAGACACGTCTGGTTCTCTCTGCAGTCGGCTCCGCCCCCCCAGCTTGAATATTTTTAATTATATCTTGGTGGACTTTGTACACTTTTTCTTGGGTGCTCATCTGGTCCTCTAGGTCAGATATTCTCATTTCTGCCTCCACTAGTCTACTGGAGAACTGTCTTACCTCGTCTGTAAGACCTGAAATCTCTGTTTTAATTGCATTAAATTGTGGCAATATTAAGTCAGATATTTGTTGTAACAAACTTTGGGGATCGTAGTTGCCCAGTTGTAGCCCCTGTACCTCCATACTCTGTTCTAAATCAGGGCTTTTTAGTTTTTTTTCACGTTGTTTAGGTGGCATTGCTGGCGATTTAAATTTTGACAAAGTGACACATCTTTCCATTAAAGGAAAAGAACAAAGTAGTGCATAAGCCTTAAAAAACAAATTAGTGCAGGTGGAGTCAAAACCTCCACTAAAACTGTGATATTAGTATAAGTGTGTTTAAAAAAAACACAGTATAAAGTGCAAAAAAAAAGTGAACTTTCGTGCAAAACGTGATGAATACAAATTAATCAGAAGAGTCTATAATAACTCTAATTTAAGTGATTTTGACGCCAAGCACAACTCAAATTATACAGACAGTATACAATGCTATCGTCTAAACATTGGTACAATGGAAAAAAAACATATTAAACACTATTACCTCTGTACATTTGATTTTAAACACTGTTTTACCAATGCGTATTGATTACAATCAAACTCTTATACTCCTGACTTGGATCGGGTCTTACAGAGCCCCATTACCTATAAAGCTACTATCCTTATTACCTTTTATTCTACTGAAACAAGTTATATTAGACTAGTATGAATAGTAAAAAGTAATAAAAGGTTACAAAATACTACAAGAGAGTATCAGACCAGTTTCTAATTGACATACCCCTATACTCATTGGGCCTGAACTTTTAACAACCTACCAATAATATACAGACTTTATCTCAGCTTTTCTCTTCCACTTAGCTTACTGCTGATTTAACCAGTCTAAACCATGTTCAGCTGGCCTTTACTATAGACAAATCCCTAAAATACAGAATTAAATACACTTTTTGGAGAGCACATGAATGCTCCACAAAGATATATCTTATTTTACTGCAGACTTTTTAAACAAATCCCAGCCGATATTCCAAAGCGCACATAATAACCCAGTATTAATATAGTATGTCCAATTTGCTATAATCCCCTTCAATCTTAGGGGCATACAAACACTGGTGCGATAAATCCTCAGGGAGAAAGTTAGCAGACTACAGTTTAGCTCACAGACTTTGCCTTGAACCGGCTACTACTAATGAGCCTCAAACCTAGCGTGCACTTCCAATTAACCGTTCCATATCCTCAACTCCAGGCCTTTAGTTTAGTGATGTGTAATCTCCAGCAACTAATTCACCGCCTCCCAGCTTATGTATGTAAAGTATGTTGTTATGGTAAGCAACTTAGATACCACTTTAACAGCTTGATCCTTATAATACCGTTGACTTCCGTAAAGGCTTTACACAGGAGTTATTCCATATGTCCCACAGCAGTTTACTCTTTCATTTGTGAAAATGTGCGGGTATTACACCACTCCTTCTTGTAGGTATTTTTTTTTGTTTCCTGGTGGGAGCCTAGCCACTATTTACCTAGTGGTTCTATTTGATAAATGTTCCGATGTTCCCCCAACAAAGAAAGAAAAAGAAAAAAGAAAAAGCAATTTAAAACATTCCACAACATGCATATACAGCCCGGGTGGTGCTAGTTGTTTCTTGTATGATACTTGCGGTTTATCCTCTGATTTTCTATAGCAGCACACTGCTGTTCTCGGCCACTTCACCGTCCCCTTCTTTTACCCAGCTCCAAACGTGATACCTCTCAATCGGCTCCAGGTGGAAGCTAAGACGGGATTATGAAGATTCTCAGCCACTGCAAGGAACACTCTGCTTCCATCTTCGTGCTGTCGCACTATCCCAGGTCAGGAGTGGCAGCTAACTCTGACATTGCACGTTGCTCCGTAAACCTATGTCACCACCCGGCTTTGCAGATGCCGTATATGCTTGTGGCCAGTGCCATCCAGCCGCTGGGGGCTCTTGGGACTTCCGACCAAAGCTTGGTGGTCTTTGCCTTCCCTGGCCAGTTATGATATCCTCGGCAATAGGGGTACTCTTTGCGGGGCAGTTGAAATGTTTGCTCTTCTCTCTTGAGCTACAGAGCGTTGACTCCTACTTCACGCTCCTCCCACCGGAAGCCAACAACCATATTTGATTTTATGAAGATCATTGTCAATTCTATATCTTTAGAAGAGCTTAAATCTTGGAATGCTGACATGGTGTCTAAAACTAGATTATTATCTCTCCCTTTTCAGGGTAAAAATCATTTTGGTTCATAATTGGATTCTATTATCTCCACTGTTACTGGGGGAAAGGGAAATTTTCTGCCCTAAGACAAGAAATCTAAGGATAAATTTAAAGCTACCAATCCTTTTTGTTCCTTTCGTCAGAAAAAGGAACAGAAAACTGTTCCTTCCCCTAAGGCCTCTGGTTCTAATTGGAGACCATATCCAAATTGGAATAAATCCAAGCCTTATAAGAACCCAAATCCCGCCCTTAAACCTACATAAAGGTGTGGCCCTTCTTCTGGTGGGGGGCAGACTAAAGCTATTTTAAAGAATTTGGACGGACTCTGTCCAAAATCAGTGGATTCAGAATATTATTTCTCAGGGTTATCGAAATGGATTCAGAATAATACCTCCCATGCGAAGATTCTTTCTCACCCATGTACCAAAAAAAACAGTAAAAGCCCAAGCATTTCTAAAATGTGTTTCAGATCTAGAACTTTCAATGGTAATTGTCCCAGTTCCTCAGCAGGAACAAGGATTGGGTTTTTATTCAAATTTATTCATTGTTCCAAAGAAAAAAAATATTTCAGACCAATTTTGGATCTGAAAACTTTTGTTACAAGAGTACCAACTTTCAAAATGGTGACTATAAGGACTATTCTGCCTTTTGTTCAGCAAGGTTACTTCATGTCCAGACTTACAGGACGCTTACCTTCACATTCCGATTCATTCAGGCCACTATCAATTTCTGAGATTCTCTTTTCAAAACAAGTATTACCAATTTGTTGCTCTTCCATTTGGCCTAGCAACAGCACCAAGAATATTCTTAAAGGTTCTCTGTGCCGTTCTATCTGTATCAGAGAGAAGGGTATTGCGGTGTTTGCTTATTTGGATGATATTTTGGTACTAGCTCAATCTTTTCATTTAGCAGAATTTCACACAAAATAACTATTGTTGTTTCTTCAAAGACATGGTTGGAGGATTAATTTTTAGAGTTTCTTGATTCCTCAGACAAAGGTCACCTTTTTAGGTTGCCAGATAGGGATAGAGTCATGGACACTGAATCTAACAGAAAAGAGACGATTGAGATTGGTTTCAGCGTGTCTAAACATTCAGTCTCTATCATTTCCTTTAGTGGCTATGTGCATGGAAATTTTCATATGAGACCTCTACAGCTTTGCATGTTGCACCAATTATTCAGTGATTATACTCAGATATCCCAACTGATATAATTAAATCCCAACACTCAACTCTCTCTGACTTGGTGGTTAAACCATCATCTTATTGTTCAATGGGCCTCCTTTGTTCGTCCTACCTGGACTGTGATCTCAACAGATGCAAGTCTCACAGATTGGGTAGCTGTCTGGGGGTCTCTGACAGCACAAGGGGCTTGGAATCCTCAAAAGGTGAGGCTTGGCCTCTATTAAAGAGAGAATCATATATTTGTTTTCAAACAGACAATGTCATAACAGTGGCATATGTCAATCATCAAGGGGGGACTCGCAGTTCCCTAGCAATGAAGGAAGTATATGTTGTCTAATCACTGCAATTCATATCCCAGATGAAGACAATTGGGAAGTGGATTATCTCAGCCGTCAATCTCTACATCCAGGGGAGTGGTATCTCCATCCAGATGTATTAGATTGTGCAGATGTGGGGTCTTCAAGACATAGATCTGATGGCTTCTTGTCTAAACAAGAAACTTTCCAGATACCTCTCCAGGTCCAGGGATACTCAGGCGGAAATGATGGATGCTATAGCAGTTCCCTGGTTTTACCAACCTGCCTACATTTTTCCAACTCTGGTAATCTCAAAGATCATAATGGGACAATCTTATGTGTTTCTGATAGCGCCAGTATGGCCTCACAGGTTTTGGTATGTGGACCTTGTCCAAATGTCCAGTTGCCAACCTTGGTCACTTCCTCTATGACCAGACCTTCTGTCTCAAGGCCCGTTTTTTTTTTTTTTTAATTATTTTTTTTTATTGAGGATAGTATTAAAAAAAACATAATAACAGCATAATTGTCATACACAACAAATATTCGCATCATACTTGGTGGTTTACATTATACATAGTAATATTCCTCTTTTTTTTTTCCTTTTTCCATCCCTTCTATATTAAAAGGTCACTCTTGGACCTGTGGCAATATATATGTCCGTGATTAGGGATTATTAATAACCATAACAAACATAACAATAACATGAATAACAAATATATAATTAATTTAATGTGGAAGATTAGCTATACTGCATTGGGGAGATGTAGGAGTAAGATTTAAGGGGAAAGGGGATTAAAGGGTCATATTCTCTGGATGATGTAGGTTATAAGTCAAAATGGAGCTCAATAATAATATTTCAGGTGCTCGTGTGCTCAGCACCTCGCATACATTGCAAATGAATTAACATTAGGCTATGGGGGATATAAATGTGCGAGCACGCTAGCATGAGAATAAAATGTTTTATTTATAGATATGAGATTGAGGTAGTCTGCACCTACCTCTAGCGAGCCATCAATATTCAGCCCTCTATGAGAAGGCGTCATTGCTATCTAATGGGCCTGGAAAAGTATGAACGTCTAAACCTGAAAGCGGAGTATTGTATCTATTCTATTAAAGGCCCGTTTTTTTATCCGAATCTCAAATCTCTAAATTTGAAGGCATGGAAATTGAACGCTTAGTCCTTAGTCATAGAAGTTTCTCTGACTCAGTGATTAACACTATGATACAGGCTTGTAAGCGTGTTTCAAGGAAAATATATCACAAGGTTTGTTCCACTTATGATTATTCCTGGCATTCTTTTAGAATTCCTAGGATTCTTGAGTTTCTTCAGGATTGTTTGGATAAAGGTTTGTCTGCCAATACTTTGAAAGGACAAATCTCTGCTCTTTTTGTTTTATTTCACAGAAAGATTGCTAATCTTCCTGATATTCACTGTTTCGTCCAAGTTTTGAATAATTTCAAACCTGTTATTAAATCTATTTCTCCTTCTTGGAGACTACATTTAGTATTAAAGGCTCCTCCTTTTAAGCCTATGCATTCTTTGGACATTAAACTACTTTCTTTAAAAGTGGTATTTATCTTGGCTATCTCTTCTGCTAGAAGAGTTTCTGAATTGTCTGCTCTCTGTTGTGAGTCACCTTATCTGATTTTCCATCAAGAGAAAGATGTTTTGCGGACTTAGTTTACATTTATGCCTTAAAGGGACATGAAACCCAAATTTTTTCTTTCATGATTTAGAAAGAGCATGCCATTTTAAACAACTTTTGAATTTACTTCTATTATCTAATTTGCTTCATTCTCTTGATATGCTTTGCTGAAAAGCATATCTAGATATGCTCAGTAGCTGCTGATTGGTAGATGCACATAGAGGCCTTGTGTGATTGGCTCACCCATGTGCATTGCTATTTCTTCAACAAAGGATATCTAAAGAATGAAGCAAATTAGATAATAGAAGTAATTTGGAAAGTTATTTAAAATTGTATTCTCTACCTGAATCATGAAATATTTTTGGGGGGTTTAGTGTCCCTTTAAGTTGTGAATTCTAACAACATTAATAGGGAAATTACTGTTCCTTCCTTGTGTCCTAATTCTAAGAATACTCTTGAAAGATCTTTGGATTCTTTGGATGTGGTAAAGCTTTGAATTGAAATATTATGTTGATGCTACTAAGGTTTTCAGAAAGACTTCTAGTCTATTTGTTATTTTTTCTGGTTCTAGAAAAGGTCAGAAAGCCTCTGCCATTTCTTTGGCATCTTGGTTGAAACTCTTGCTTCACAAAGCTTATTTGGAGGCTGGCCAGTCTCTGCCTCAGAGAATTACAGCTCATTCTACAAGATCAGTTGCCACATCTTGGGCTTTCAAGAATGAAGCATCAGTTGATCAAATCTGCAAAGCAGCCACTTGGTCTTCTTTGCATACCTTTACAAAATTTTACCATTTTGATGTTTTTGCTTCTGCAGAAGCAGTTTTTGGTAGAAATGTTCTTCAGGCAGCTGTCTCAGTTTGATTCTAGTGCCTATGATTTAATTTTTTTTAATTTTTAAGAAAACGTAATTATATTTTTGTATTTAATTTCTCCGCGGAAATAGCTGCTTTTATATTATCCCTCCCTTTATTGTTACTCGTTGACTTCCACATCTTGGGTATTTTATCCCATCAGTAACAAGCTTGTGGACTCTCGCCACCTATATGAAAGAAAACATAATTTATGTAAGAACTTACCTGATAAATTCATTTCTTTCATGGTGGTGAGAGTCCACGAGACCCATCCATTTTTGGGGGTTATGATTTTTTTGTATAAAGCACATAATTTATCCTGTTCTTCTTTTTTATGCTTTTAATCCTTATTCAACTCACTAACTTGGCTATACGTTAAACTGAGGTATGAGTGAGCTGGAAAACTTTGCCCCCTCCTGGTAGGAATGTATATCCCATCAGTAACAAGCTGGTGGACTCTCGCCACCATCAAAGAAATTAATTTATCAGGTAAGTTCTTTCATAAATTAGTTGTTTTTTTTTTACTTTAAATTGATATGAGGCAAACACTTTTCTTTCATCATATACAGGAACTGCTAGCAGCATTAAGACCTTTTTAAGTAAGGTACATGAAAAACAGGTTTATCCTTATAGAGTTTAACTTTTTTACTGTAATGTTTATTTAAATAATATTACTTTGTGTGGGAGGGATCTGTTTGCTAATGAGCAATAAAGTGCAATTCAAACATAAGGGGGGGGGGGGTGAGAGAGATCACTAAATACAGGTCAGGGGATAAATAGGGGCTAGGACTAGGAAAACATATGCATGCACACATAAAATACACACATACATACATACATACACACACACCTAAACACATACATACACACACACATAACCACGCACACACACTCATACATAAACACACATGCATACATACACACAAACACACATATACATGCACACATACACACATACATAATTACACACACTCATACATAAACACACATGCACACATACACTCACACAGATATACATACACACACATAAATACACACATAATTACACACACTCACACACATACATATACACACGCACAAATACAACACACATACATACGTACGCACACAAATAAATACACACACACGCACACCCATACATACATACACCTAAACACACACACACACACATATACATACACACAGACACATACATATACACACACACATACATACACCTAAGCACACACACACACACACACATACACACACACAGACACATACATATACACACACATACATACACCTAAACACACACATACACACATACATACACACAGACACATACATATACACACACACATACATACACCTAAACACACAAACACACACATACATACACACACATACACCTAAACACACACACACACACACATACATACACACAGACACATACATATATACACACACATACATACACCTAAACACACACACACACACATACATACACACACACACAGACACATACATATACACACACACATACATACACCTAAACACACACACACCTACACACACATAAATACACGCACACACATAAATACACGCACACACACACAAACCCATACATACATAGGCACACCTAAACACACACAACATACATATACACACACACACACACACATAAAAACACACACGCACACCAACACATACACACACATACATATACCTAAACACAGACACACACACCTACACACACATAAATACATGCACACACATACATGCACACACCTAAACCCCAGCAAAGTTTTTAAACACATAATTAAACTACCACTCGTGAGCCATAGAGAACTGCTGGTTCAGAGCAGAAACTGCTAGTGACCCAATTGCGGTTGCTATATTCATGCGCAAACTTTTTACATTCAACTTGTAATACACACACTACCTGATGCACACAAAAAGCCTCCGTCTAGCGAAATAAACGCAAGAGCGTAAACTACCGCTCCACTCGTAATGTAGACCCAATTTTTTTTCATTTTGCTATAATTCTTTCATTAATTATGTTGCCTGAAATACATGTAAGTTAAATCTGTCATTGTCCACTGCCAACAAGAGAGACTGTGGAATTCAGTACTCTAACCCTCATATATAATTCAGTACTCTAACCCTCATATATACTTCACAGTGTTTACTTGATAGCCACAGAAAAGAAGATAATATAAACAACACTTAATAGGTGTTTCAAAGGGTATGTCTCTGAACTTTAAAACAATGCAAATATTGTAAATTAAATTATCATTTTAAATGTTTTTTATTTATTTATTTTCTTTGCAGATATGTTTTGCAATGCAGAGCTTAAAATATAACTTTAATTATACCTTTGAAGTACATTTGTGGGCAAGTATAAAAAATGCTGCTTTCCATGTGTTCTTTGTTTGGAAGAGCTGAGGTAATAACACTGACTCGGCCACTTTCCACTGCCCTTTAAATCCATGCACCAATAAATTAATTTCATATTGGGTGCCCACAACTAATAACATCAATACAGTAAAAGCAGAGGTGACTTTCGTATTTTCAAACTACGAAAAGAAGAAGCTGCAAGCAAAATAAATTTATTTTTCTGCTTACTAAGGGCCAGATTACAAGTAAAGCGTAAAATTTGCGCACAAGCGATATCGCATTTTCGCGATCGATTTAGACTAGAATGATTACCGTGTCCTCAGAGCTGTTAACTGATTCATGAAACAAAAAAGTGTCACAAACACATCAAAAATGCATTACAAAGTACAGTTATACTAATAATAAAAATGATTCCAAAATAAATACTACACACAGAAGTTATAAGGGCTCAAAGATATAAGGTCTCAGGTGTTAGAAAAAAATGGCTGCAAAGGGCTTTAACAATATATATATTTACATATACAGAAGTGCATTGGAGCCCATTGTATTTAAGTGGATAAAAACATGAAAAGGCATATTTATGCAATATTCCTAGTTTCACGACCGGTATGCGCATATTAGAATATGCAATCGGGCTTGCGCATATGAAAATATGTGACTGAGCGCAAATGTGAATATGTGATCGTGTTTGCGTGAGAGTGGGCGTTAGTTTTTATTTCCATTTTTTCTCTATTGAGTTTACTTTCAACTCATAATACGAGCATAACCCAACGAGCACAAAAATCTTAATTGTAGCTCAATTAACGCTCAAGCGGGAGCGTTAATTATCGCTCCACTTGTATTCTGGCCCTAAATAAAGTATGTAAGTCATATAGTGACTTTGGGCCCCATTCTAAAAGCTTTGCTGGGACAGATGTGGTTTTCCAAGGAGACACTTACAGGGTCTGCCCTCAGAGAGTTCTATAAAAAAGGGGCTGTCCCTGTGAGTTGTGAGATGTCTCCTATAAAAAGTAATGGAGCTTACTGGAAAGGCAAACTTTGCTAGGGAGAGGGAAGTTAGCAGGGGGCACACTTTAAAAAATAAATCCTGCAGCCAAAACAGATCAGATTACTCTGCTTTTAGTGCATAGGATCTTACAATTACCTCTTTTTACGTATGTATGTGTTTTTCTATTAGGGGAATTAGCGTGATGCATATTTTGACAAAATCTCACCACCTTTTAGTCTGCAAGAAAAAACAGCGAGATCTGCTTGAAAAAATGTTTACAGAATGTGACCTGGAGGAGAAATAACTAAACCCATGGAATGCTCCTATTTAGCCCACTAAAAGAGGCAGGGGGACTGATTTAACAATAAGGAAAATCACACACTTTGAATTTTGTATTATAAATATGAATTTTATAGTGCTTTTTTGCATGTGCAGCATAGTTTTATTACAATTTCTGCTGTGCACCGTCAATCATTTCCTTCCTGCACAATTTCAAAACGAATTTAAAATTTTGCATAAAACATTTTTTAAAGAACAATTTTGTTACGATTTATGCGATTAAACAATACATTTTTTACTGTGTATTTTTGTTTTCATTTATTCGTTTTATACGATTTTTAAATTCCAATTTTTTTGTGAGCCCTGATGTAATGTATGCATCACCTTCAAATACTTAAAGGGACATTAAACACTAATGGCCAGATTCTGAGTGAAGCGCTATCATTTGCGTGCAAGCAAAATCAGGTTTTCACATTCGTTTGCGAGCAAGTTAAATTGTGCTCCTATTACAAGTTGAAAGTATATATGAACGCATGAGTGCAATGGCGATTTAAGCTAGAATTGTAATGGCAACCTAAGAGTTCTGTTAACTGTTTGGCAAAACTAAAAAGTGTCCTAAAGCACATCAAAAATACATTATACAATACAGTTGCACTCATAATAACACCATCTAATTAAAATGATTCTTGAAAAATATTGCACACAAAAGTTATAAAGGCTCAAAGATATGAGTTCTCAGGTGTTAGAATAAAAAGGCATGCAAAGGGCTTTAACATAGACATACATATATACACATCTAAAGATGGATATGTATGTATATAGATATGTCTATATATGTGTACATATGTATTTATGTATTTACATGTGTATATATGTTTATTTACAGACATATACACATTTAAACACATAAATAGATATATACACATATATAGACAAATATATAAGTGCATTATATATTTTACAAATGAAATAATCATATATATATATATATATATATATATATATACTATAATATAATATAAAAGGCCAAGTGTGTTTGTCCGAAGCTGTCATGCGCAGTAGAGACAGCACAAAGACAAACACACCTGGCCTTAGTGTCCCTACCTGATCTGTGGTGCGGGCAGAGGTGGGCATGGCCAGATGTGAGAGGGGGCATGGCCGGGTGTGAGCGGGGGGGGGGTGACCGGACATGAATGGGGTGGGGCGGGTGTGAAGGGGCGGGTGTGAAGGGGCGGGGCCAGGTGCGGTTGCGCACGCAAGATAGAGGAGAGGAAGATAGAGAGGGGGGAGAGATAGATAGAGGGGGAGAGAACAAAAGAGATGGGAAAGAGCTAAAGATAGGATAAGAGAGGGGAAAGAGCAAGAGAGGGGGGAGAGAGAGCAAAATAGAGGGGAGAGAGAAAATAAAAGGGGGAAAGAGAGCAAAAGAGAGGGGAAGAGAGAGAACAAAAGAAAAGGGGAAGAGAGAGAGAGGGGAGAGAGGGGGAGAGAGAAGGGGGAGAGAGGGTGGAGAGAGAGGGGAGAGAGATGGGGGAGAGAGAGAGGGGGAGAGGGAGAGAGAGAGGGGATAGAGAGAGGGGGGAGAGAGAGGAGGGAGATAGAGAGAGGGGGGAGATAGAGAGAGAGGGGAGAGAGAGAGGGGAGAGAGAGAGAGGGGAAAGAGAGAGGGGGGAGAGAGAGAGGGAGGAGAAAGAGAGAGAGGGGGGAGAGAGAGGGGAGGGGGAGAGAGAGGGAGAGAGATAGGGGGGAGAGAGGGGGGAAAGAGAGAGTGGGGGAGAGAGAGGGGGAGAGAGAGAGAGAGGGGGGGAGAGAGAGGAGGGGAGAGAGAAAGAGAGAGAGAGAGAGAGAGAGAGAGAGAGGGAGAGAGAGAGAGAGGGGGTGAGAGAGAGAGGGCTAAGAGAGCAAAAGAGAGGGATGGAGAGAGAGAGCAAAAGAGAGGGGGAGAGAGAGAGAGCAAAGGAGAGGGGGGAGATAGAGAGAGAGCAAAAGAGAGGGGGGAGATAGAGCACAAAAGAGAGGGGGGAGAAAGTACAAAAGAGAGGGGGATAGAGAGAGTGCAAAAGAGAGGGGAGAGAGAGAGAGCGTAAAAGAGAGGGGGAGAGAGAGAGCGCAAAGGAGAGGGGGAGAGAGAGCACACAAAAGAGAGGGGGGAGAGAGAGAGCTCAAAAGAGAGGGGGAGAGAGCGCAATAGAGAGGGGGAGAGAGAGAATGCAAAAGAGGGGGGGAGAGAGTGCAAGGGATGGGACCGCTGTACTGCAAAAAATGGCCCGTGTGAACGGGCTTTAGGACTAGTATATATATATATATATATATATATTCCTATATGAAGAACATTGGAATGTAAAATAATCATAACTCACATCAGGTTGAGTGGTCTAGCTCTAATGCGATGTCGGGTTAGCGCACGAGCGATTGCAATATCTGAAGCATGAGTCGGGTTTCACGCTTGCACAAACTATTTACTTTCAACTTGTAATATGTGCGCTAACCTGTGGGTGTTAAAACTTTACATCCAGCAGTGATAGCGCCTGAGCAAAAGTGCTAAATAGAGCACCACTTCTAATCTAGCCCATAATAAGTAATATATAAATTTTCTACTGTTCTGCAAACTACCTATAAAAAATACATCTGAATTTTGACTTTTTATATTTTATATATGCAATAAAAATAAACATTAAAGGCTGATTAATTAAAAAAAATGCCCCCCACATAAAGTGTACAGTTCCCTTATTAAAATAAAATATAGTAGCATCTTTCTTATTTTTTTTTTTTAAATAACTGCAAGAAGCGGTTATAAGGGGTTAAAGTGATGGGATGTGGGGTGTTAGAAAAAAGTGCCTTTACATTGCGGTCTATGGAGACTGTGTTTTAAACTGTAAATATATATGTATATGGTTATATAGGTATATATATATATATATATATTTGTGTTAATATGTGTATATACACATAAATATATACTGTATATATATTTATACATATATATTTTAAATTTGTTGCCCAGCGCTGCACAACTTGGCATCAGAACGAGGCTCCCATTGGAGCCTATAGAAGTGTGTTCTAGTGAGCACAATGTTTCCAGGCAATGCGAACACAAGGTTGCGTTTGCATTGCACTCAACTTGTAATACCAGCCCACATTTGCTCTTCACACGTAATCTAGGCCAAACTGTGTTCCTTACATTTTATTTTTTTTATTCTACCTCTGACATTTTGCGAAGCTAAACATAATGCATCTTTGAAAGATATTTCTTTTTCTTTTTTTTTTGCTTACAAACCTACCTTTGCTTTTCACTCTTCCTTCATGGAAAAGTAATTGGCCTTGATGTGCTGATAAGAAATCTCACTATATCCCTTGATAACTCCTGTCGTCAGGAAACATCCACTTCGGTTTGTACCAAACAGGTTTTGTGTCAGCCGATATGTTTTTTTCATTGAGTTTCTTGTAGCAGAGCAAATGTCAGTTTTGGGGGACAGCTATAATAGAAATCTCTTTTCCAGCCTGTTATTGTTGATGTAATTTGCAGCTTTTTTTTTTTTTTTACCAACTTTATATTTTAGAGGGAAAAAAAGTTTTTATTTTGTGAAAATAGAGTTCAACAAGATGTGTGATCTGTGTGGCTTGATAACCATTGCTTAAAAATGGGCATAACTGATAATATTTAGCAATGTAACACATTTTGCACTACAGATCTAATGCAATGAAGTATTTATCTAAGTGATTATGGTACAATGAGTTGTTGCGCTGGAAAAAAAACCCCAGCAAGTGTGCAACTCACAGGTAAAATGTGCGAACAGTGCACAGATGAGAACCAAGCAGAAGTGTCATGTGTAATAAACAAATGTTTCTGTTACAATTTGTCTATGGTCTCAAGTGAGGCAAATTTTACATTTTACAATGTCTTGGTTTACAGATTATACGTTGCCAAGCAAAAGACTATTTATATAGGAAGTCACACTTGCCAAGTAAACAATTTATATTGTACTGTATACAAGTGTTTTTTTTTTATTTGCTGTTAAAAATAATGGTATTTGAAATAAATGTGAATTTAACAATCCTATTGGAATTTCTATAAGTGATATTTTGCCTGGCTTGGCTTACTTTTTATTTGTGAGGTTTTTCTACAAGCTCGGTTTGTTTTGACCATGGATTGCTGCTAATAGATAAGTAATTATTGTTACAATTAAGTATGCAAACTGTTGTCAAATATCAGCATTAATGTTTACAAATCAAAGCTTTTTTTTTTTGGTTTTCAGTTTTATTTTCATTTTATTTTTATCACAATATGTAAATAAATAATATTTTACAAAGTTTAGTGTTTTTTTATTGCAACAATGAAACATCCCTTATATCCTTTAAAAGGAACGTGCTATGTGTTCTGTTTCACCCACTTGTGGCGTACTGTCTCTCAAGCAATTAATGCAGACTCAGAGTCAGTGGCCCCTAGTTATCAAGCCGTCAACCTCAAATACGCTTGAATTCCGCAGCGTATTTGTGGCGAGGCTGATTCGCCTTAGTTATCAAGCCCTGCTGCCCGGCAAAAGCAGAATATAGTGACGTAAGCTTCGATCTGCCGGACACAGTCCGACACAGATCGATTCTTACATCACTCCAGATGTTTCCGAACGCACGTTCGGTACAGTCTGACTACTTTTGCTAGTTATCAAATGACTAACAGTTATGCTCGGCACTTTCCGGCCCAGCGTACCTGGTTTTCAATCCGCCGCCCTGGAGGTGGCGGATCCCATAGGAATCAATGGGAGTCTGACCATAGCGAAAGTTCATGTTCGCTGCTGCCCGATATCCCATTGATTCCTATGGGAGATGTCTGCACCTAACACCCTAACATGTACCCCGAGTCTAAACAACCCTAATCTGTCCCCCCTACACCGCCGCAACTAAATAAATGTATTACCCCCTAAACCACCGCCTTCGGAGCCCACCGCCACTCTAATAAACTGATTAACCCCTAAACCGCCACTCCCGGACCCCGCCGCCACTATAATAAATATGTTAACCCCTAAACCGCCGCTCTCGGACCCCGCTGCCACTATAATAAATATGTAAACCCCTAAACCGCCGCTCCCGGACCCCGCCACAACTATAATAAATATGTTAACCCCTAAACCGCCGCTCCCGGACCCCGCCGCAACTATAATAAAATTATTAACCCCTAAACCTAAGTCTAACCCTAACACCCACCTAACTTAAATATTAATTAAATACATCTAAATAAATATTATTCTTATTAACTAAATTAATCCTATTTAAAACTAAATACTTACCTATAAAATAAACCCCAATATAGCTACAATATAACTAATAATTATATTGTAGCTATTTTAGGATTTATTTTTATTTTACAGGCAAATTTCAATTTATTTTAACCGGGTACAATAGCTATTAAATAGTTATTAACTATTTAATAACTACCTAGTTAAAATAAAGACAAATTTACCTGTAAAATAAAAACTAACCTAAGTTTCAATTACACCTAACACTACACTATCATTAAATAAATTATTCCTATTTAAAACTAAATACTTACCTGTAAAATAAACCCTAAGATAGCTACAATGTAATTAATAATTACATTGTAGCTCTTTTAGGATTTATATTCATTTTACAGGTAACTTTGTATTTATTTTAGCTAGTTAGAATAGTTATTAAATGGTTATTAACTATTTAATAACTACCTAGCTAAAAGAAATACAAAATTACCTGTAAAATAAATCCTAACCTAAGTTACAATTAAACCTAACACTACACCATCATTAAATTAATTAAATAAATTAGCTACAAATAACTACAATTACGAAAGTTAACAGCTCTATTACCTTACCAGCCCTTAAAAGGGCCTTTTGCGGGGCATGCCCCAAAGTATTCAGCTCTTTTGCCTGTAAAAAAAAAATGCAACCCCCCCAACATTAAAACCCACCACCCACATACCCCTTCTCTAACCCAAACCCCCCTTAAATAAACCTAACACTACCCCCCTGAAGATCATCCTACCTTTAGCCGTCTTCAGCCAGCCAACCACCGATGGAACAGAAGACATCCGCAGCGGCCGAAGTCATCATCCAAGGGGCGCTGAAGAAATCTTCCATTCGATTGAAGTCATCATCCAAGGGGCGCTGAAGAAGTCTGTCATCCGATTGAAGTCATCATCCAAGGGGCGCTGAAGAGGTCTTCCATCCGATTGAAGTCTTCATCCAGGCGGCGTCTTCAATCTTCATCCATCCGGAGCGGAGCGATCTTCAGATGAGCCGACACGGAGCCATCTTCTTCCACCGACGACTTCCCGACGAATGACGGTTCCTTTAAGTGACGTCATCCAAGATGGCGTCCCTCGAATTCCGATTGGCTGATAGGATTCTATCAGCCAATCGGAATTAAGGTAGGAAAAATCTGATTGGCTGATTGAATCAGCCAATCAGATTGAAGTTCAATCCGATTGGCTGATCCAATCAGCCAATCAGATTGAGCTTGCATTCTATTGGCTGTTCCGATCAGCCATTAGAATGCAAGCTCAATCTGATTGGCTGATTGGATCCGTCATTCGTTGGGAAGTCGTCGGTGGAAGAAGATGGCTCCGCGTCGGCTCGTTTGAAGATGGCTCAGCTCCGGATGGATGAATATTGAAGACGCCGCCTGGATGAAGACTTCAGTCGGATGGAAGACCTCTTCAGCGCCCCTTGGATGATGACTTCAATCGGATGGAAGACTTCTTTCAGCGTCCCTTGGATGATGACTTCAATCGGATGGAAGACTTCTTCAGCGTCCCTTGGATGATGACTTCGGCCGCTGCGGATGTCCTCTTCTGTTCCATCGGTGGTCAGCTGGCTGAAGACGGCTAAAGGTAGGATGATCTTCAGGGGGTAGTGTTAGGTTTATTTAAGGGGGGTTTGGGTTAGAGTAGGGGTATGTGGGTGGTGGGTTTTAATGTTGGGGGGGGTTGTATTTTATTTTACAGGCAAAAGAGCTGAATACTTTAGGGCATGCCCCACAAAAGGCCCTTTTAAGGGCTGGTAAGGTAATAGAGCTGTTAACTTTCATAATTTAGAATAGGGTAGGGCATTTATTTATTTTGGGGGGCTTTGTTATTTTATTAGGGGGCTTAGATTAGGTGTAAGTAGCTTAAAATTGTTGTAATATTTTTTAAATGTTTGTAACTTTTTATTTTTTATTTTTTGTAACTTAGTTTTTTTTATTTTTTGTACTTTAGTTGGTTTATTTAATTGTATTTATTGTAGTTATTTGTAGCTAATTTATTTAATTAATTTAATGATAGTGTAGTGTTAGGTTTAATTGTAACTTAGGTTAGGATTTATTTTACAGGTAATTTTGTATTTCTTTTAGCTAGGTAGTTATTAAATAGTTAATAACTATTTAATAACTATTCTAACTAGCTAAAATAAATACAAAGTTACCTATAAAATAAATATAAATCCTAAAATAGCTACTATGTAATTATTAATTACATTGTAGCTATCTTAGGGTTTATTTTACAGGTAAGTATTTAGTTTTAAATAGGAATAATTTATTTAATGATAGTGTAGTGTTAGGTGTAATTGTAACTTAGTTTAGGATTTATTTTACAGGTAAATTTGTCTTTATTTTAACTAGGTAGCTATTAAATAGTTAATAACTATTTAATAGCTATTGTACCTAGTTAAAATAAATTGAAATTTGCCTGTAAAATAAAAATAAATCCCAAAATAGCTACAATATAATTATTATTTATATTGTAGCTATATTAGGGTTTATTTTAAAGGTAAGTATTTAGTTTTAAATAGGATTAATTTAGTTAATAAGAGTTATAATATTTAGATGTATTTAATTAATATTTAAGTTAGGTGGGTGTTAGGGTTAGGCTTAGGTTTAGGGGTTAATAAATTTATTATAGGTGGCGACGGTGTAGGGGGGGCAGGATAGGGGTTAATAAATTTATTATAGGTGGCAACGTTGTAGGGGGGAAGATTAGGGGTTAATAAGTTTAATATAGGTGGTGGCGGGGTCCGGGAGCGGCGGTTTAGGGGTTAAACAATTTATTTAGTTGCAGCGGGGTCCGGGATCGGCAGGATAGGGGTTAATAAATTTATTATAGGCGGCGGTATAGGGGGGGGCAGTATAGGGGTTACTAGGTATAATGTAAGTGGCGGCGGGGTCCGGGAGCGGCGGTTTAGGGGTTGATCAGTTTATTAGAGTGGCGGTGGGCTCCGGGAGCGGCGGTTTAGGGGTTAATAAATGTATTATAGTTGCGGCGGGGTCTAGGAGCGGTGGTTTAGGGGTTAATACATTTATTATAGTTGTGGCGGGGTCTAGAAGCGGCAGTTTAGGGGTTAATAACTTTATTTAGTTGCAGGGGGCTCTGGGGGCGCCGATATAGGGGGTAGAACAGTATAGTTAGTGTGAGTGCTTAGTGACAGGGGTATTAATAAAGCTGGGAAAAAGCCGAAGAGCAGCGAGATCGGATGAGTGATAACTATCACAGTCCGCTGCTCATCGCCCCGTACTTGGTGCACAGCTTTTGACAGCTTTATTGATAACTTTGGCAAGCGTATTCTGGTCCGCGGCAGCAATGTGAGGCGAGCTTAGGCGGGCGTATTGGGGCCGGCAATGGCAGGTAAGTAGACACATTGATAACTAGAGGCCAGTGTGTGCAGAGAAAGAGGATGGCCTGAGCCTTACTGCTTCTCTTTATAACAGAAAAGCTGCAAACAGAAACGTCAATAAAAGTTACACAAATGCCATTACTAGACAACATCAATTGTGTGCAGTGGTTATATTTTACTGGATAACTGGTGGAATCACTGGATTGTACGTTTTAGTACTAAATATATGGCAATTCAGCTTTACCAACAAAAATAAGCATTGTAAACGTGAAGCAAGTACAGTAAGTGGTTTATATTTGCTGCCATTGCTGTGCTACTTACCCCCTTCGCTGTGCTTAGGTTCTGATGCCATCTCTGACGGCATCAGAACAAGGTTCCCATCGGAGCCTATGGAAGTGTGCTCTTGTGAGCACAATGATTTTTAGCAATGCAAATGCAAGCTCGCATTCACATTGCACTTAACTTGTAATACCAGCACACATTAGCGTACACTCAAATTACTCAGTGGATCGCTTATATTGCTTGCGCACAAGCGATATTTGGGACTCCACTTGTAATCTGGCCCTGAATATCAAATGTAACATTTTATTCTTTCTCTATAACTTTGGAACGTTCTAATAATAATATAATACAAATATTTTTTAATACTATTTGACAGTAGTGTTTGATCGCAATATACCCCACTACTGAGGGTATTGAGAACCCATTTCAATCAACATCTATCAGTACTGCACTGCAAAATATGTGTATACAAAATAGAAGTTAAAATTCCCATGGTATTCTTTGTTGAAGAGATACCTAGGTAGGTGTCTGGGGCACTACATGGCAGGAAATAGTGCTGTCATGTAGTGCACTTGCAAATGAATTCTGCCATATAGTGCTTCCGACACGTACATACTCCTGAGCGTACATTCTTTTTTCAAAAAAGATACTAAGAGAACAAAGAAAATTTGATAATAGAAGGAAATTAGAATGTTGTTTAAAATGTTATGTTGTACCTGAATGATAAAAGAAAGATTTTGGATTTCATGACCCTTTAATAGCACAATTTGTACATTTTTGGGGGGCTATATCTTTTGTAAACCTTCTTGGTCATGTTTATTTTTCTCTTTTGCACTCAGATCTAGAAATTAAATTAACTCTTGTACTAAACTCACCATGTTGTACATGCAATAAAGCCTCACTGAGGGGCCGATTCTATAAAATTCACCAGTCTAGACTTGTGGGCCGAATTATCAAGCTCCGAATGCAGCTTGATGCCCCTGTTTCCGCACGAGCCTACAGGCTCGGCGGAAACAGCAGTTATGAAGCAGCGGTCTTAAGACCGCTGCTCCATAACTGGTCCGCTGCCTCTGAGGCTGCGGTCTGCAATCCCCCCGATCCTATACGATCAGGCTAATTGATACCCCCTGCTAGCAGCCGATTGGCCGTGAATCTGCAGGGGGCGGCATTGTACAAGCAGTTCTGCTGAACTGCTTGTGCAATGTTAAATGCCGACAGCGTATGCTGTTGGCATTCAGCAATGTCTGTCAGACATGGTACGCTACAGCGTATCATGTCGGACAGACATTGATAAATTGGCCCCATGGTCTTCCATACCGACACTCACAGGGGCAGTCCTCGTGGAATTCTATTTTAAAAGGGGCTGTCCAATAATGAGAGCTCTTGGTTAGGTAAATGTTTGCAATGTAGGATGAAGTACACAGGGAGACCTGACGTATGTTTAAAACTTTAATATTGCACCTAATACAAATCAAATTATGCTGTTTTTAGTGCACTGTACCTTAAAGCCATTGTTATTTTTTTATCTGTAAAATCTGATCTGAAGTATGAAAATGTTTACAGAATAAAGCTGGGATTTGAGAGACCATTTCAGAAATGCCCATGGAATACCCATAATCAGACCATTTAAAAAAAAAAATATTACGCTTTGTATTTTGTACTTACAAGTACGAATTTTTGTGTGTTTTTTGCACAACCAGTCAACAATTATAATTTACGCTGTGCATATTTAATACAATTTATTTCTGTGTAATTTACAAAAAAAATTACATTTTTGATAACATACGATTTTTTAAGCACTTTAGCAATACAATTTTTTCCTGTGCATTGTTGTGTGAATGCTGCAATTTTTTGTTTTGTATGATTTTTAAATTACAAGTTTTATTGTGCACTTTTGTAATGTGTGCATCTCCTTCCCATACCAAAATGCAGTATACTCTTCTTAGTTCTGACAGTAAGTAGACACATTGATAACTAGAGGCCAGTGTGTGCAGAGAAAGAGGATGGCCTGAGCCTTACTGCTTCTCTTTATAACAGAAAAACTGCAAACAGAAACGTCAATAAAAGTTACACAAATGCCATTACTAGACAACATCAATTGTGTGCAGTGGTTATATTTTACTGGATAACTGGTGGAATCACTGGATTGTACGTTTTAGTACTAAATATATGGCAATTCAGCTTTACCAACAAAAATAAGCATTGTAAACGTGAAGCAAGTACAGTAAGTGTTTATATTTGCTGCCATTGCTGTGCTACTTACCCCCTTCGCTGTGCTTAGGTTCTGATGCCATCTCTGACGGCATCAGAACAAGGTTCCCATCGGAGCCTATGGAAGTGTGCTCTTGTGAGCACAATGATTTTTAGCAATGCAAATGCAAGCTCGCATTCACATTGCACTTAACTTGTAATACCAGCACACATTAGCGTACACTCAAATTACTCAGTGGATCGCTTATATTGCTTGCGCACAAGCGATATTTGGGACTCCACTTGTAATCTGGCCCTGAATATCAAATGTAACATTTTATTCTTTCTCTATAACTTTGGAACGTTCTAATAATAATATAATACAAATATTTTTTAATACTATTTGACAGTAGTGTTTGATCGCAATATACCCCACTACTGAGGGTATTGAGAACCCATTTCAATCAACATCTATCAGTACTGCACTGCAAAATATGTGTATACAAAATAGAAGTTAAAATTCCCATGGTATTCTTTGTTGAAGAGATACCTAGGTAGGTGTCTGGGGCACTACATGGCAGGAAATAGTGCTGTCATGTAGTGCACTTGCAAATGAATTCTGCCATATAGTGCTTCCGACACGTACATACTCCTGAGCGTACATTCTTTTTTCAAAAAAGATACTAAGAGAACAAAGAAAATTTGATAATAGAAGGAAATTAGAATGTTGTTTAAAATGTTATGTTGTACCTGAATGATAAAAGAAAGATTTTGGATTTCATGACCCTTTAATAGCACAATTTGTACATTTTTGGGGGGCTATATCTTTTGTAAACCTTCTTGGTCATGTTTATTTTTCTCTTTTGCACTCAGATCTAGAAATTAAATTAACTCTTGTACTAAACTCACCATGTTGTACATGCAATAAAGCCTCACTGAGGGGCCGATTCTATAAAATTCACCAGTCTAGACTTGTGGGCCGAATTATCAAGCTCCGAATGCAGCTTGATGCCCCTGTTTCCGCACGAGCCTACAGGCTCGGCGGAAACAGCAGTTATGAAGCAGCGGTCTTAAGACCGCTGCTCCATAACTGGTCCGCTGCCTCTGAGGCTGCGGTCTGCAATCCCCCCGATCCTATACGATCGGGCTAATTGATACCCCCTGCTAGCAGCCGATTGGCCGTGAATCTGCAGGGGGCGGCATTGTACAAGCAGTTCTGCTGAACTGCTTGTGCAATGTTAAATGCCGACAGCGTATGCTGTTGGCATTCAGCAATGTCTGTCAGACATGGTACGCTACAGCGTATCATGTCGGACAGACATTGATAAATTGGCCCCATGGTCTTCCATACCGACACTCACAGGGGCAGTCCTCGTGGAATTCTATTTTAAAAGGGGCTGTCCAATAATGAGAGCTCTTGGTTAGGTAAATGTTTGCAATGTAGGATGAAGTACACAGGGAGACCTGACGTATGTTTAAAACTTTAATATTGCACCTAATACAAATCAAATTATGCTGTTTTTAGTGCACTGTACCTTAAAGCCATTGTTATTTTTTTATCTGTAAAATCTGATCTGAAGTATGAAAATGTTTACAGAATAAAGCTGGGATTTGAGAGACCATTTCAGAAATGCCCATGGAATACCCATAATCAGACCATTTAAAAAAAAAAATATTACGCTTTGTATTTTGTACTTACAAGTACGAATTTTTGTGTGTTTTTTGCACAACCAGTCAACAATTATAATTTACGCTGTGCATATTTAATACAATTTATTTCTGTGTAATTTACAAAAAAAATTACATTTTTGATAACATACGATTTTTTAAGCACTTTAGCAATACAATTTTTTCCTGTGCATTGTTGTGTGAATGCTGCAATTTTTTGTTTTGTATGATTTTTAAATTACAAGTTTTATTGTGCACTTTTGTAATGTGTGCATCTCCTTCCCATACCAAAATGCAGTATACTCTTCTTAATGAGACACCCTGATTTCAGGGTAAAAAGTGGCTTTATAGAATTCCACCAGAAAAATAGAAGAACCGGCGAACATTCCTATAGCTTTTTAGAACCGGTCCCTGAGAGAGGGGAAACAAGCACAATACACTGAGTTGTTTTTTACAACAAATATAAAAAATAATTATAAATGCATGTATGAATGTTTGTTTCTTATTTTATAATTGAACATTTTATAGGGGTTAAGTTTAATAAGTAAGTATGTTTAATATACATTTAAGGAAATTAACTCTGTGTGGGGATTTGATGCCAGCCCAGGCCATCATCATTTTTTAAACCATTTTTTCAGTGTGATCATTTTCAGCTGACGAGGGTTACGATGTACGTTTATTAACCAAGATACAAGTGTTTTATAGTATTCATATGGATTATAAAGTCAGGGTATATAACTGCTTTATGTCAACATTTTACATTATTTTGCTATATGTTTTAAAAAAAAAATCATTACTTCTCTAGTAATGGTCAAGATCTCAATCTTATCACAATTTTTGCGGCAGGTCCCAAACATACCAGCTGCCTGGCCAGACAGATGTAAAATTGTGCTCAGTAAATTCTGCCATTATTTAATAAGCCAACAGCCACTCAAATACAGCCCAAAATAATTATCAAAATAATAATCCTCTGTATTAAGTTAATACTGAATCTGATAGTTCTTTAAAATAAATATATGATACCCCAGACCCTCCACAATAATACACCCTATGTCCTTTCCCAGAGCAATAAACTCTAAGCGTACCCATACCATAACCATAACATGCCAATGCAAACTGCCAAGACTAAAGAAAACATGCCCGCACAGCTCACTAACCTAACCACTCCAACACCCATCGAACGTTTACATTACATCTCAAGGCAAACCTTATCCAAACAAAGCAGGAACTTTCTAACATAATCCCTAATATTGGGACACCGTACAAAACCCCTTCATTAAATACCTGTCAAACACAGCTAAACTAGCCTTAAGTGACCCTCTTAATGCAAATATCTCCAAATCTTAAGAGATCCCCTTTCAATTCCCAAACACACCTACTTAAAAAACACAAATGACAATATAAATATATCATGGATCCATGAGAACTAAAACATAAATTAGGGTAAAAACATAAGCAATATAAGAAAAATACACAGTAGAAGCAATCAGCAATAAAATCAATAACGTCACTGGTGTGAGGATATGGAAGCACACGGAACTATGGTAAAGCTCTGGTTTGGTGCAGGCTATTGTGTAAAATGAGGAGGGTGTTTCCTTCCGCCCTTGCTATTTGGTGATTTTGTGTTCCTAATGTGCCAAAATAGTGTAACAAAAATAGTGGTGAGTGGTGGAATCCAATGGGTGGTGCTGGATGTTTCAGAGTTCCAAATAGTGTCCTTTAAAAGCAAACTGTGTCAACCATCGATATGTAAATCCAAACTATAAATCCAAAATATGTGAAAAAATTGTGAAAAAATAATAAAAATGTGTCCGTTGTTGAAACCTCAATCTCTTTTACAGAACTCAGTGTGTAAACAGTGGTAGTCTCCAAATGAAAAAGTGATAGTCTCCAAATAAAAACAAAAACAAAAACCAGAGCTTTACCATAGTTCCGTGTGCTTCCATATCCTCACACCAGTGACGTTATTGATTTTATTGCTGATTGCTTCTACTGTGTATTTTTCTTATATTGCTTATGTTTTTACACTAATTTATGTTTTAGTTCTCATGGATCCATGATATATTTATATTGTCATTTGTGTCTTTTTATGTAATTAAAAGTAACATTTTTAATCTGACCAGTTCTGCACCAGCGATTGTTTAGTACCAGCCTCCTTTTGGTAGGCGCCTGGGCATTCTCCTTACACAGTTTGCCTTCTTGGTGTCGGCTAGATGCACCTTTTCCCGGGCTGAGGTACATAGTAGGCGCTTTTTCCACTTGTCACTCTACTTAAAAAACATCCAAGAGACTCCTTTAATGAATCCTCAGAACAAAATCCACTGAACATCCAAAGAATCCCCTACTTTGCTATTTGCTTGATGTTTACCACAAAATGTGAATATTCACAGAATAAAAAAATATAAGGTTATTTCCCTGTCTTACGCATAGTGATTTTCCTTCAAACTCTTTCCTCTTCTCCATGAATAATCAGTCAGAAGATTGGAAGGGCTTAGTTCTGACAGTAAGACTTTACCCACATTCTCAAATGGCTATTTGTGATAAGGGAATCACAAAGCAGGATTACAATTTAGTGGAGGTATATTTCCACTGTGTGTGATTTCCACTGTGTACGGGGGACCCTTGTGTGTTATGTAGTAATACAGTTAAGGAGAGGCCACAAATATACTTTGTAAAACGCTAGGATTGACTTTCACTTTAATGGTGGCGGACCAGGTTATGTTTAGGCATGTTTGTTGTCTCAGGTACCAGGGCAGCACAACTTTGCCGTGTGAGCCAGAACATAACTATAAAGGATAAAGTCAGTAGAGATGAATATTTCTTTGATCATCCCTAATACTTTTTATGTACCATTGTTTTGGCTAGTTGTGTATAAAAACAGGGTAATTGTTTCAGCAAGGCCTTTTAAACAATAAGTATAAATATGTTGAAGTAATCTATTAATGTAATATGAATTTATCACAATCAGTATATATAAGCCCAAATATCTGAGTCCATATCTGGAGACAAAACCACAAAAATAACCATGCATGAGTTACATCAGATATTTTATTAATTAATCACAATTTATTATTACATTTAAAGCCATATTTTAATCAAATAAATGCCAAATAAAAAAAATAATAACTAAACAATACATTTTTTAAAAAAGTAATCAAGATTCATAAAAACACAAAAGACTTAAATCTAGAATGACTTCAGAGGTTTAACATATTTGTACTGATTATCCTGATATTACAGTTCGGAATTAAACTAATTGTGGAAATTTCTATAAAGTATATGTGTGTGTGTGTGTGTGTGTACAAACAGACACATATGCAGCATACATATATATACAGGTAGCCCTCAGTTTACGCCGGGGTTAGATTCCAGAAGAAATGGTTGTAAATCGAAACCGTTGTAAATTGAAACCCAGTTTATAATGTAAGTCAATGGGAAGTGAGGGAGATAGGTTCCAGGTCCCTCTCAAAATTGTCATAAGTAACACCTAATACATTATTTTTAAAGCTTTGAAATGAAGACTTTACATTCTAAACAGCGTTATAAACCTATTAGCGCTGCGGAATCTGTTGGCGCTCTACAAATAACCAATAATAATAACCTAATAAAATAATCACACAACACAAAATATATAATTAAACTAAGTTAAATGAACAAAAACATTTGCTAAACAGCATTGCAAACCTAATAAAATAATCACACAACACAAAATATATAATTAAACTAAGTTAAATGAACAAAAACA